>NC_057811.1:484788849-484796871 GCF_018294505.1 Triticum aestivum
CTTGGGGAGGGGGCAAGGGCGGCGGCGGCGGCGGCGTGCGGCGAGAGGAGAGGGGCGACGGGGTGGGCCGCGGCCTGGGCTCGGCCCAGCGGGCGCGGGCGTCAGTTTTTTTTAAAATAAGTTCCGCGGAAAATAATACGTAGAAAAATAGATAAAAATCAGAAAAATATGAAATAAATTTTCCCCGTCTAGTTAGAAAAGCTAGAATAGGGTGAACATTTTTATAAACCAAAATAAATACTTTGAAAATATGCAATATTTTTAATGCAATAAAAATTGCAAATAAAATCCAAATAAATTCCAAATAATGATTTTAACATTTTTCCTCCAGTATTTCAATTGTTTTGGAGAAGTCATATTCTCTCCTCTCGTTTATTTAAAATGAAATATTTTTCCGGAGGGAAAATAATTAAAACCAAAATCCTCGTCTTATTATTTGATGAAAATCAAATATGAAAATTCGAGAAAATCCCCAACTCTCTCCGAGGGTCCTTGAGTTGCTTAGGATTTATCGAGGATTTGCCAAAATGCAATAAAACATGATATGCAATGATGATCTATGTATAACATACCAAATTGAAAATTTGGGATGTTACAAACCTACCCCCCTTAAGATGAATCTCGCCCTCGAGATTCGGGTTGGCTAGAAAAGAGGTGGGAGTGGTTTTTCCGTAGATCTTCCTCTCTCTCCCAGGTGGCTTCATCTTCTGTGTGGTGGCTCCACCGAACTTTGCAAAACTTGATAACCTTGCTGCGGGTAACTCGGCTGGCATACTCGAGAATCTTAACTGGTTTCTCCTCATAGGCCAAATCACTTTCCAGCTGAATCGCTTCCAGCGGTACAGTATCTCTCAGTGGTATCTCAGCCATTTCTGCGTGGCACTTCTTCAACTACGAAACGTGAAATACATCATGTACTCCAGACAGTCCTTCGGGCAATTCCAGCTTGTAGGCAACTTCTCCCATACGTTCCACACTCTGTATGGTCCGATAAAACGAGGCGCTAACTTTCCCTTAACTCCAAAGCGCTTCACTCCTCGAAGTGGTGATACTCGAAGATACACTCTGTCTCCGACTTCGTGAACTGTCTCCTTTCGTTTAGAATCAGCATAACTCTTCTGCCTGGACTGGGCTACCTTGAGCCTATCGCGAATCAACCTTACTTTCTGTTCAGACTCCTTAATCAGATCTGGTCCAAACAACTGACGGTCTCCAACTTCGTCCCATAACAACGGTGTTCTACACCTCCTTCCGTACAAAGCTTCGAAAGGGGCCATCTTCAAACTGGTTTGATAACTGTTGTTATATGAAAACTCCGCATATGGAAAATTGTCGTCCCAACTAGATCCATAATCTAGTGCACATGCTCTCAACATGTCCTCCAAAATCTGGTTGACTCTCTCGGTCTGTCCATCTGTCTGTGGGTGAAATGTTGTACTAAATTCCAGCCTGGTTCTCAGTGTTTCATGTAACTGCTTCCAAAACTTCGAGGTAAATTGGGTTCCTCTGTCTGATACAATGGTCCTCGGAACTCCATGCAAACATACGATCCTGGTCATGTATATCTTTGCCAACTTAGAACTTGTGTAAGTGGTCTTTACTGGAATGAAATGAGCCACTTTCGTCAAACGGTCGACTACAACCCATATTGAGTCATAGCCTGAACGAGTCCTGGGTAATCCTGTTATAAAATCCATGCCTATTTTATCCCACTTCCATTCGGGTATCGGCAATGGCTGTAGCAATCCTGCTGGCTTCTGATGCTCTGCCTTCACTCTCTGACATACATCACAAACTGCTACATACTCTGCAATATCCTTCTTCATTCCGGTCCACCAGAAAGTATTCTTCAAATCCAAATACATCTTGGTATTCCCTGGGTGAATCGAGTACGGTGAATCATGGGCTTCTTGCAAAACCAACTTCCTGATCTCCGGATCATTTGGCACATATACACGGTCCTCAAACCATAAGGTATCATGCTCATCCTCACGAAATCCCTTGGCTTTTCCTATGCTCATCTTCTCCTTTATTTCTTCGATCTCCTTGTCTGTCTTCTGAGCTTCTCTGATCCTTTCCATCAAGGTAGACTGAATCTCCAATGTCGCTAAATAGCCTCTTGGGATTATCTCCAAACATAGCTCGCGTAGATCCTTGGCTAACTCCTGAGGTAACTCTCCGGTCATGAGGGTGTTGATATGGCTCTTGCGGCTCAACGCGTCTGCTACTACGTTAGCCTTTCCAGGGTGATAATGCAATCTCATATCATAATCTTTAATGAGCTCCAACCATCTCCTCTGTCTGAGAATTAACTCCTTCTGCGTGAAAATATACTTCAAACTCTTGTGATCCGTGTACACCTCACAATGGTTTCCGATGAGAAAATGTCTCCATGTCTTCAATGCATGCACCACGGCTGCTAATTCCAAATCGTGCGTAGCATAATTCTTCTCATGGGGTTTAAGTTGTCGTGAAGCATATGACACAACTCTTTCCTTCCTGCATAAGTACTGCTCCAAGTCCTCGACGAGAAGCGTCGCAATAAACTTCATAATCCTTGCGTTGATCTGGCAGAATCAACACTGGTGAGGTAACCAATCGTTTCTTCAACTCTTGGAAACTAGCTTCACATTCCTCAGTCCAATTGAATTTGGTGTCCTTCTTCAATAGCTCAGTCATGGGCTTAGCAATCTTCGAGAAATTCTCGATGAATCTCCGGTAATATCCTGCAAGTCCAAGAAAACTCCGGATTTCTCCAACTGTCGTGGGTGATTCCCAACTTGTCACTGTGTCAACCTTGGCAGGGTCTACTGCTATTCCTTCTCCAGAAATAACATGTCCAAGGAATCCAACTTCCTTCAACCAAAACTCACATTTGCTGAACTTGGCATATAATTGATGTTCTCTGACCTTCTCAAGTACCAATCGCAAATGCTCCTCATGCTCTTCTTCATCCTTGGAAAAGATTAAAATATCATCAATGAACACCACGACGAACTTATCCAAAAACTCCATAAACACTTTGTTCATCAGGTTCATGAAATAGGCAGGTGCGTTAGTCAGTCCAAATGACATAACGGTATACTCATACAATCCATATCTGGTGGTAAATGCCGTCTTGGGTATATCCTGCTCTCGAATCTTTAACTGATGATATCCTGATCGTAGATCGGTCTTGGAAAATACTTTAGCTCCTTGTAAGCGGTCAAACAAGTCATTGATCATCGGCAGTGGGTACTTGTTTTTGATGGTCACTTCATTCAAACCTCGGTAATCAACAACCATCCTTAGTGATCCATCTTTCTTCTCCACTAGAAGTACTGGGGATCCCCAAGGTGACGAACTTGGGCGAATATAGCCTTTATCCAGTAACTCCTTGATCTGCTTCTTAATTTCCTCCAAATCCTTTGTGGGCATCCTGTACGGTCTCTTAGATATTGGCCCTGTGCCTGGCAAAAGTTCAATCAAAACTCAATGTCCCTATCTGGTGGCATGCCTGGCAACTCTTCTGGAAATACATCCGGATAATCCTTCACCACTGGTACTTCCTCCTGTATAACTCCTGATAAGGAATTTACTTGACTCCTCTTCGGCATATGCCGGGATACATACTTGATCCTTTTTCCTTCCGGGGTGGTAAGCAAAATCGTCTTGCTGGCACAATCGATGTTTCCTCCATACAACGATAGCCAATCCATTCCCAAAATTACATCCAAACCTTGCGATTCCAAAACAATGAGGTCTGAGGGGAAAACATGCCTACCAATGGCCAATGGTATCTGAAAACATCCTTGGGTGGCCATATACTCTGCTCCTGGCGAGGTTACTAACATAGGGGTTTTGAGAACTTGGGTGGACATCTTAAACTTATTCACGAATCCCCTTGATATGTATGAATGTGATGCACCAGTATCGAAAAGAACAGTTGCAGTAAATGACTTAACCAAAAACTTACCTATTACTGCATCAGGCTGAGCTTCAACCTCCTCCATGCTCACGTGGTTCACATGTCCTTTGTTGAACGGGTTCGGCTTCTTCCCAGAGCTTCCATTGCCATTTCCATTTTGGGCTTCGGGGCAGTCAGTAGCATAATGTCCCGTCTTCTGGCACTTGAAACAAGTAATGTGACTTAGATCTCTCTTGGTTGGGGCAGATGGGTTGGTGCGGTTCTGTCCGTTTCCTCCTCCATTCCCATTACCATTCTTGGAGCCATTATGGTTGTGCGAACTACCTCCTCCATGGGTATGCTGAAACTGTCCTCCTGGCTTCGGGGTAAATCGTGGCTTCTGCTGGGCTCCAGAATTGTACTTCCCTTGTCCATACTTCCTCTTGCGGTTTTCAATCTGCTGTTGCTTCCCTTCAATCATTAGAGCTCTATCTACCAGCTCCTGGTAGTTGTTGAAAGTTGCTACCATCAACTGCATACTCAGTTCATCATTCAGTCCTTCCAAAAACTTCTCCTGCTTGGCAGCATCTGTAGCAACGTCATCTGGTGCATAACGTGCTAACTTACTGAATTCCTCCACGTATTGTCCAACGGTGCGTCCTCCTTGGCGTAGGTTACGAAACTCACGCTTCTTCACAGCCATAGCTCCTGCTGAAACATGAGCGGTACAGAAAGCTTGCTGAAACTGGTCCCATGTGACAGTGTCAATAGGGTGCGTGGCGGTATAATTCTCCCACCATGATGCTGCGGGTCCATCAAGCTGATGTGCGGCAAAACGCACTCTTTCCGCATCTGTGCATCCTGCAGTGGTCAACTCCCTTCCAACTTTGCGGAGCCAATCATCTGCTACAATTGGCTCGGTGCTACTGGAAAACACCGGCGGGTTGAGCCTTAAGAAACGGGCTAAGTGGTCAACAGGTGGTGGTGGCGGTGGGTTGTTGTTGTTGTTGCCTTGGTTCTGCACTAACACTTGCATCAGGGCATTCTGTTGCTGAATCAACTGGGTGATCTCTGGCGGGAAAACAAATCCGGTGTCGCGTCTCGGAGGCATCTGATGGGTTTAGAAAAGATGAGAAATGAGAATAGAATGAGGTCTAGAGAGAAAACACTACCCATATGCTCATGAGACAAATTCAATCAATATCACTCAATCAATTCAAACAAGGCAAAACAATCGATCTAACTAACGTTACAAAGTGCTTGAACTATACTATTAAATGGGGGAAAACTACTACTGATATGGTGGTCTACTAGAAATTCTGATCCGTTGAAGACTCCATGATGTCTGCTCCAGCTTCATCCACCCAGTCGTCTTCACTTGGTTCCGAGTCAGTGTCGTCGATGATGATGTAGTTATCCGGACAAGTGCATTCGTCGACTTCTGCTTTTGGCACTGGATTTCCCACGGATGCTCCAATCTTCTTCTCCAGGTCGTCAATCTTCCCTACTAGTGCGTTGATTTCCTCCAAATAATCTTCGCGTGTAGTCTTGAGTTCTTCTTGGAGCTCCTTGATCTTTGTTAATGCCTTCTTCAGTTCTTCCTTGTCCGTGCGCATCTGGTTCTCCTGGCGACGAATATGTTGGTTCTGCTCCTGGATGAAATCTGCAATTGATCCATCCTTCTTGTTCTTGATCATCTCCCATTGCGCGTCTCGACGTCCACAAATCAGGTAAATTGTATCCTTAAGATCCTGGTGGTAGACTTCTCCAATGCGTCCCATGGCGATGTGTGCGGCCATGCTCTTCCCTAAACTCCAAGTTGGTGCTTCGAAAACCAATCTCATGGGTTCTGTAATTGGCACAAACGTCCTTCCTGGAATGAGAACTTGAATCTTCCGGCTCTCCTCTTCAGGTAATGTGGCGTTGTAGGTTCCGGTGATGCTTGGTATTCCTATGTTCAAGTACTTGGTGACTTCCTTCAAGTGTCGACCAAACGGCGTGTCTTCATCTGGTTGCATAAACTTGCTCCTTGCATTCGCCATTCCTAAAAGAGTAGAAAGTGGAGAGGGGTCAGAAATGAGAAGAGAGAAGCTTTCTAGGGCTTAAGCTTAGTGGTCGTGTCCTACAGCCAGCGTGTGCTCTGATACCAACTTTGTAGCGACCAGACCTCAAATGGCCTATGCTGCTGTGCACCAGTGTCATCCCTGGATCAGTAATGCTGACACGCACAGTACAAATGGAGGCTTTATAACAGAGTAGCAATCACACACTTATTACATCGAATAACTCCGAAGAGTTTAAGTATGATAAACATGGCTTAAGGCCATCTAATACGATAACAGCGGAAGACTTGGAAGATAAGTGAGTCCATCAACTCCAGCGGCATCACTGAGTATAAGACCACGACCTAAGACACCTTACTCGTCGTCTGAAAAGTCTGCAACATGAAACGTTGCAGCCCGGAAACGGTTCAGCACATGGAATATGCTGGCAAAGTAACACATAGAGAGCAATGAATCAATAATAATGCTATACTACATGCATATATGGCTGGTGGAAAGCTCTATGGTTACAGTTTTTGCGAAAAGCCAATTTTATCCTACCACAAAGGAATAAATTTTATTTAACTATCATGGTGGTTGAAACATTGAGAAGGTACCTCCAACTCAATCCCAATCAAGTGTCATCATTAACCCAAAAAAATTAATTAAAGTATCACGGTGATGAGATTCAAATGATAATCCAGGTACTAGATACTCAAGTTGTCCATAACCAGGGACACGACTAATCATGATCAGTTTGTACACTCTGCAGAGGTTTGTGCACTTTTCCCCACAAGACTCGATCGCCTCCGCTTGATTCTCGCACTACATGATGTTTGAGAAACGGATGACCGAGACACAGTCTTTCAGAAACAATCACTCTCTACTCTGGATGGACCGGTACACCTACATTCCCCTACATCTGCTAGTCCACCTCTTCAAGAGATCCTGTAACCTACTCAGCTATGCTAGAGCCCATAATAGCTTGTGGCTGCACACGGAAGTTTCTAGCATGAATAATCTTATGATCCCTTTGAGCCTGGGTGGCGGACCTTATAAAATCAGACAACACTGGGTTCTCCAGGTGCCTCAATCCACCCAGATGTGAGTTTTAGTTGCCACCTTAAGTTGAACCATTAATAAGCATCTCACATCTGTCATGAATATCTCTCAAACCCAATCCACGTCTACGAGCATAGCATGGCAATAATAAAAGCAACGTAGAAGTAACTCCCAAGGGTTTGATAAATAAAACAGGTAATAGGTACTACCTCAACTACTTCCCAAAACCCACAGTTTATTTAGATCCTAATCATGCAATGTGTTTGAGGGTAACAGATCTAATGCAGTAAAACTGGGTATGGAAGGTATATGATCAAAGCGTTACTTGCCTTGCTGATGATCCGCAAAACCTAGCGAGTCAAAGTAACAAGCGGCACACTCCGGGTACTCTATCGCAAACAAACAAGCATACAATCAGTACTCATCTAATGCACAGGTAAAACTCGAATGAAAGATCCAACCAGAAAGTTCAACTTAAGAACTCCGGTTTGCAAAAAGAATCAACTCGAAAGAAGCAACGAAAGTCAAACGGCGAAAGAAAGAATCTTCGTTTGCTAATCTGGATCTAGGTCAAATTTTACTGTAGCAAAAACTTGTTTGAGTAGGTTAAACGGAAAGAGAATTTCGAGACGAAACTCTAGGCGCTTGAATCGTCTGATTCCGATAAACGAGCGAGAAGTTAAACAGAATCGAAGATTCGATCAGAAATCGGATCCGAGAAAATAATTGAGAAAATCCGACGAAAAAAGAAAAACGGACGAACTGTTAAATAACGGACGTTCGTTAACAGAGAAAAACCGACGAACGCGTTCGTTAAAACGAACGGTTCGGTGAACGCTCGCAAAATAATAAACTCGAAAAAAAAACCGATCTAGGTTTTTTTTTAAACGAAGGGGTTTTTTTTAAACAAAAACCGGCAACGACGAACGGCATCGGGCAGTACCTCGTCGGGGCTGCTCCGGCGGGGCTCCGACGGGGCTCCGGTGAGGCGGGGGTGCGGCGGGGTGCGGGCGACGGCGAGGGGCGGCGACT
>NC_057811.1:484797497-484871234 GCF_018294505.1 Triticum aestivum
TTTAAGGAGGGGGGTCCGGTGCCTTGGGGAGGGGGCAAGGGCGGCGGCGGCGGCGGCGTGCGGCGAGAGGAGAGGGGCGACGGGGTGGGCCGCGGCCTGGGCTCGGCCCAGCGGGCGCGCGCGTCAGTTTTTTTTTAAATAAGTTCCGCGGACAATAATACGTAGAAAAATAAATAAAAATCAGAAAAATATGAAATAAATTTTCCCCGTCTAGTTAGAAAATCTAGAATAGGGTGAACATTTTTATAAACCAAAATAAATATTTTGAAAATATGCAATATTTTTAATGCAATAAAAATTGCAAATAAAATCCAAATAAATTCCAAATAATGATTTTAACATTTTTCCTCCAGTATTTCAATTGTTTTGGAGAAGTCATATTCTCTCCTCTCGTTTATTTAAACTGAAATATTTTTCCGGAGGGAAAATAATTAAAACCAAAATCCTCGTCTTATTATTTGATGAAAATCAAATATGAAAATTCGAGAAAATCCCCAACTCTCTCCGAGGGTCCTTGAGTTGCTTAGGATTTATCGAGGATTTGCCAAAATGCAATAAAACATGATATGCAATGATGCTCTATGTATAACATACCAAATTGAAAATTTGGGATGTTACACATACGTAGGTAAGAAACGTTATTGCTAGAAACCTACAAACCACGTAAAACTTGCAACAACAATTAGAGGACGTCTAACTTGTTTTTGCAGCAAGTGCTATGTGATGTGATATGGCCAGAAGATGTGATGAATGATATATGTGATGTATGAGATTGATCATATTCTTGTAATAGGAATCACGACTTGCATGTCGATGAGTATGACAACCGGCAGGAGCCATAGGAGTTGTCTTTATTATTTTGCATGACCTGCGTGTCATTGAATAACGCCATGTAAATTACTTTCTTTGTTGCTAAACGCGTTAGCCATAGAAGTAGAAGTAATCGTTGGCGTGACGACTTCATGAAGACACAATGATGGAGATCATGATGATGGAGATCATGGTGTCATGCCGGTGACGAAGATGATCATGGTGCCCCGAAGATGGAGATCAAAGGAGCAAAATGATATTGGCCATATCATGTCACTATTTGATTGCATGTGATGTTTATCATGTTTTTGCATCTTATTTGCTTAGAACGACGGTAGTAAGTAAGATGATCCCTTATAATAATTTCAAGAAAGTGTTCACCCTAACTGTGCACCGTTGCGAAGGTCCGTTGTTTCGAAGCACCACGTGATGATCGGGTGTGATAGATTCTAACGTTCGCATACAATGGGTGTTGACGAGCCTAGCATGTACAGACATGGCCTCGGAACACACGCAATACACTTAGGTTGACTTGACGAGCCTAGCATGTACAGACATGGCCTCGGAACACGGAGGACCGAAAGGTCGAGCATGAGTCGTATAGAAGATACGATCAACATGGAGATGTTCACCGATCTTGACTAGTCCATCTCACGTGATGATCGGACACGGCCTAGTTAACTCGGATCATGTTTCACTTAGATGACTAGAGGGATGTCTATCTGAGTGGGAGTTCATTAAATAATTTGATTAGATGAACTTAATTACCATGAACTTAGTCTAAAATCTTTACACTATGTCTTGTAGATCAAATGGCCAACGTTGTCCTCAATTTCAACGCGTTCCTAGAGAAAACCAAGCGGAAAGATGATGGCAGCAACTATACGGACTGGGTCCGGAACCTGAGGATCATCCTCATAGTAGCCAAGAAAGATTATGTCTTAGAAGCACCGCTAGGTGAAGCACCAATCCCAGAGAACCAAGACGTTATGAACGCTTGGCAAACACGTGCTGATGATTACTCCCTCGTTCAGTGCGGCATGCTTTACAGCTTAGAACCGGGTCTCCAAAAGCGTTTTGAGAAACATGGAGCATATGAGATGTTCGAGGAGCTGAAAATGGTTTTCCAAGCTCATGCCCGGGTCGAGAGATATGATGTCTCCGACAAGTTCTTCAGCTGTAAAATGGAGGAGAACAGTTCTGTTAGTGAGCACATACTCAGAATGTCTGGGTTGCACAACCGCTTGACTCAGCTGGGAGTTAATCTCCCGGATGACGCGGTCATTGACAGAATCCTCCAATCGCTTCCACCAAGCTACAAGAGCTTTGTGATGAACTTCAATATGCAGGGGATGGAAAAGACCATTCCTGAGGTATATTCAATGCTGAAATCAGCGGAGGTGGAGATCAGAAAAGAACATCAAGTGTTGATGGTGAATAAAACCACTAAGTTCAAGAAGGGCAAGGGTAAGAAGAACTTCAAGAAGGACGGCAAGGGAGTTGCCGCGCCCGGTAAGCCAGTTACTGGGAAGAAGTCGAAGAATGGACCCAAGCCTGAAACTGAGTGCTTTTATTGCAAGGGAAGTGGTCACTGGAAGCGGAACTGCCCCAAATACTTAGCGGACAAGAAGGCCGGCAACACCAAAGGTATATGTGATATACATGTAATTGATGTGTACCTTACCAGTACTCGTAGTAGCTCCTGGGTATTTGATACCGGTGCGGTTGCTCATATTTGTAACTCAAAACAGGAACTACGGAATAAACGGAGACTGGCGAAGGACGAGGTGATGATGCGCGTCGCGAATGGTTCCAAGGTCGATGTGATCGCCGTCGGCACACTACCTCTGCATCTACCTACGGGATTAGTTTTAAACCTCAATAATTGTTATTTAGTGCCAGCTTTGAGCATGAACATTGTATCTGGATCTCGTTTAATTCGAGATGGCTACTCATTTAAATCCGAGAATAATGGTTGTTCTATTTATATGAGAGATATGTTTTATGGTCATGCCCTGCTGGTTAATGGTTTATTCTTGATGAATCTCGAACGTGATGTTACACATATTCATAGCGTGAATACCAAAAGATGTAAAGTTGATAACGATAGTCCCACATACTTGTGGCACTGCCGCCTTGGTCACATTGGTGTCAAGCGCATGAAGAAGCTCCATGCAGATGGACTTTTGGAGTCTCTTGATTACGAATCATTTGACACGTGCGAACCATGCCTCATGGGTAAGATGACCAAGACTCCATTCTCCGGAACAATGGAGCGAGCAACCAACTTATTGGAAATCATACATACCGATGTGTGCGGTCCAATGAGTGTTGAGGCTCGCGGAGGATATCGTTATGTTCTCACTCTCACTGATGACTTAAGTAGATATGGGTATGTCTACCTAATGAAACACAAGTCTGAAACCTTTGAAAAGTTCAAGGAATTTCAGAGTGAAGTTGAGAATCAACGTGACAGAAAAATAAAATTCTTGCGATCAGATCGTGGTGGAGAATATTTAAGTCATGAATTTGGTACACACTTAAGGAAATGTGGAATAGTTTCACAACTCGCGCCGCCTGGAACACCTCAGAGAAATGGTGTGTCCGAACGTCGTAATCGCACTCTATTGGATATGGTGCGATCTATGATGTCTCTTATTGATTTACCGCTCTCATTTTGGGGCTATGCTTTAGAGACTGCCGCATTCACTTTAAATAGGGCTCCGTCGAAATCCGTTGAAACGACACCGTATGAATTATGGTTTGGGAAGAAACCTAAGCTGTCATTTCTAAAAGTTTGGGGATGCGATGCTTATGTCAAGAAACTTCAACCTGAAAAGCTCGAACCCAAGTCGGAGAAATGCGTCTTCATAGGATACCCTAAGGAAACCATTGGGTATACCTTCTACCTCATATCCGAAGGCAAGATCTTCGTTGCCAAGAACGGGTCCTTTCTAGAGAAGGAGTTTCTCTCGAAAGAAATGAGTGGGAGGAAAGTGGAACTTGATGAGGTGATAGTCACCTCTTCCGAACCGGAAAGTAGCGCAGCGCGGGAAGATGTTCCTGTGGTGCCTACACCGACTGGAGAGGAAGTTAATGATGATGATCATGAAGCTTCGGATCAAGTTACTACTGAACCTCGTAGGTCCACAAGGACACGTTCCGCACCAGAGTGGTACGGCAACCCTGTCCTAGAAATCATGTTGTTAGACAACGGTGAACCTTCGAACTATGAAGAAGCGATAGCGGGCCCGGATTTCGACAAATGGCTAGAAGCCATGAAATCCGAGATAGGATCCATGTATGAAAACGAAGTATGGACTTTGACTGACTTGCCCGATGATCGGCGAGCCATTGAAAACAAATGGATCTTTAAGAAGAAGACGGACGCGGATGGTAATGTGGCCATCTATAAGGCTCGACTTGTCGCTAAGGGTTATCGACAAGTTCAAGGGGTTGACTACGATGAGACCTTCTCACCCGTAGCGAAGCTGAAGTCCGTCCGAATCATGTTAGCAATTGCCGCATACTATGATTATGAGATATGGCAGATGGACGTCAAAACGGCATTCCTTAATGGCTTCCTTAAGGAAGAGTTGTATATGATGCAGCCGGAAGGTTTTGTCGATCCTAAGAATGCTAACAAAGTATGCAAGCTCCAGCGCTCAATCTATGGGCTGGTGCAAGCATCTCGGAGTTGGAACATTCGCTTTGATGAGATGATCAAAGCGTTTGGGTTTACACAGACTTATGGAGAAGCCTGTGTTTACTAGAAAGTGAGTGGGAGCTCTGTAGCATTTCTCTTATTATATGTGGATGACATATTGTTGATGGGAAATGATATAGAATTCTTGGAAAGTATAAAGGCCTATTTGAATAAGTGTTTTTCAATGAAGGACCTTGGAGAAGCTGCTTATATATTAGGCATCAAGATCTATAGAGATAGATCAAGACGCCTCATTGGTCTTTCACAGAGTACATACCTTGACAAGATATTGAAGAAGTTCAATATGGATCAGTCCAAGAAGGGGTTCTTGCCTGTATTGCAAGGTGTGCAATTGAGCACGGCTCAATGCCCGACCACGGCAGAAGATAGAGAAAAGATGAGTGTCATCCCCTATGCCTCGGCCATAGGGTCTATTATGTATGCCATGCTGTGTACCAAACCTGATGTAAACCTTGCCGTAAGTTTGGTAGGAAGGTACAAAAGTTATCCCGGCATGGAACACGGGACAGCGGTCAAGAATATCCTAAAGTACCTGAAGAGGACTAAGGATATGTTTCTCGTTTATGGAGGTGACGAAGAGCTCGTCGTAAAGGGTTACATCGACGCTAGCTTCGACACAGATCTGGATGACTCGAAGTCACAAACCGGATACGTGTATATTTTGAATGGAGGAGCAGTAAGCTGGTGCAGTTGCAAGCAAAGCGTCGTGGCGGGATCTACATGTGAAGCGGAGTACATGGCAGCCTCGGAGGCAGCACAGGAAGCAGTCTGGATGAAGGAGTTCATTACCGACCTAGGGGTGATTCCCAACGCGTCGGGCCCGATGACTCTCTTCTGTGACAATACTGGAGCTATTGCCCTTGCGAAGGAGCCCAGATTTCACAGGAAGACCAGGCATATCAAGCGTCGCTTCAACTCCATTCGTGAAAGTGTTCAAAATGGAGACATAGATATTTGTAAAGTACATACGGACCTGAATGTAGCAGATCCGTTGACTAAACCTCTCCCTAGAGCAAAACATGATCAACACCAGGACGCAATGGGTGTTCGATTCATCACAATGTAACTAGATTATTGACTCTAGTGCAAGTGGGAGACTGTTGGAAATATGCCCTAGAGGCAATAATAAATGGTTATTATTATATTTCTTTGTTCATGGTAATTGTCTATTGTTCATGCTATAACTGTGTTATCCGGAAATCGTAATACACGTGTGAATACATAGACCACAACGTGTCCCTAGTAAGCCTCTAGTTGACTAGCTCGTTGATCAATAGATAGTCATGGTTTCCTGACTATGGACATTGGATGTCGTTGATAACGGGATCACATCATTAGGAGAATGATGTGACGGACAAGACCCAATCCTAAGCATAGCGCAAAGATCGTGTAGTTCGTTTGCTAGAGCTTTCCAATGTCAAGTATCTTTTCCTTACACCATGAGATCGTGCAACTCCGGATACCGTAGGAGTGCTTTGGGTGTGCCAAACGTCACAACGTAATTGGGTGACTATAAAGGTGCACTACGGGTATCTTCGAAAGTGTCTGTTGGGTTGGCACGGATCGAGACTGGGATTTGTCACTCCGTGTGATGGAGAGGTATCTCTGGGCCCACTCGGTAATGCATCATCATAATGAGCTCAATGTGACTAAGGCGTTAGTCACGGGATCGGGAACCTTAAGTGTGTAGACCCTACGGGTTCGGGAACTATGCAGACATGACCGAGACATCTCTCCGGGCAATAACCAACAGCGGGATCTGGATACCCATGTTGGCTCCCACATGTTCCACGACGATCTCATCAGATGAACCACGATGTCAAGGATTCAATCAATCCCGTATACGATTCCCTTTGTCTACCGATATAGCACTTGCCCGAGATTCGATCGTCGGTATACCGATACCTTTTTCAATCTCGTTACAGCAAGTCTCTTTACTCGTTCCATAACACATCATCCCGTGACCAACCCCTTAGTCACATTGAGCTCATTACGATGATGTCTTACCGAGTGGGCCCAGAGATACCTCTCCGTCATACGGAGTGACAAATCCCAGTCTCGATTCGTGCCAACCCAACAGATACTTTCGGGGATACCCGTAGTGTACCTTTATAGCCACCCAGTTATGTTGTGACGTTTGGCACACCCAAAGTACCCTTACAATATCCGGGAGTTGCACAATCTCATGGTCTAAGGAAAAGATACTTGACATTACAAAAGCTTTAGCAGACGAACTACACGATCTTGTGCTATGCTTAGGATTGGGTCTTGTCCATCACATCATTATCCTAATGATGATGTGATCCCGTTATCAATGACATCCAATGTCCATGGTTAGGAAATCGTAACCATCTATTGATCAACGAGCTAGTCAACTAGAGGCTCAGTAGGGACATGTTGTGGTCTATGTATTCACACATGCATTACTATTTCCGGATAACACAATTATAGCATGAACAATAGACAATTATCATGAACAAGGAAATATAATAATAACCATTTTATTATTGCCTCTAGGGCATATTTCCAACAGTCTCCCACTTGCACTAGAGTCAATAATAGTTACATTGTGATGAATCAAACACCCATAGAGTTCTGGTGTTGATCATGTTTTGCTCGTTGAAGAGGTTTAGTCAACGGATCTGCGACATTCAGGTCCGTATGCACTTTACAAATATCTATGTCTCCATCTTGAACATTTTCATGAATGGAGTTGAAGCGACGCTTGATATGCCTGGTCTTCTTGTGAAACCTGGGCTCCTTGGCTAGGGCAATAGCTCCAGTGTTGTCACAGAAGAGAGTCATCGGGCCCGATGCATTGGGAATAACTCCTAGGTCGGTAATGAACTCCTTCATCCAGATTGCTTCATGTGCTACCTCCGAGGCTGCCATGTACTCCGCTTCACATGTAGATCCCGCCACGACGCTTTGCTTGCAACTGCACCAGCTGACTGCCCCACCATTCAGAATATACACGTATCCGGTTTGTGACTTGGAGTCATCTAGATCTGTGTCGAAACTAGCATCGGCGTAACCCTTTACGACGAGCTCTTCGTCACCTCCATAAACGAGAAACATATCCTTAGTCCTTTTCAGGTACTTCAGGATATTCTTGACCGCTGTCCAGTGTTCCATGCCGGGATTACTTTGGTACCTTCCTACCAAACTTACAGCAAGGTTTACATCAGGTCTGGTACACAGCATGGCATACATAATAGACCCTATGGCCGAGGCATAGGGGATGACACTCATCTTTTCTCTATCTTCTGCCGTGGTCGGGCATTGAGCCGGGCTCAATCTCACACCTTGCAATATAGGCAAGAACCCCTTCTTTGACTGATCCATATTGAACTTCTTCAATATCTTGTCAAGGTATGTGCTTTGTGAAAGACCAATGAGGCGTCTCGATCTATCTCTATAGATCTTGATGCCTAATATATAAGCAGCTTCTCCAAGGTCCTTCATTGAAAAACACTTATTCAAGTAGGCCTTTAAGCTTTCCAAGAGTTCTATATTATTTCCCATCAATAGTATGTCGTCCACATACAATATGAGAAATGCTACAGAGCTCCCACTCACTTTCTTGTAAACACAGGCTTCTCCATAAATCTGCGTAAACCCGAATGCTTTGATCATCTCATCAAAATGAATGTTCTAACTCCGAGATGCTTGCACCAGCCCATAGATTGAGCGCTGGAGCTTGCATACCTTGTCAGCATTCTTAGGATCGACAAAACCTTAACCTTCCGGTTGCATCATATACAATTCTTCCTTAAAGAAACCATTAAGGAATGCCATTTTGACGTCCATTTGCCATATCTCATAATCATAGAACGCGACAATTGCTAACATGATTCGGACGGACTTCAGTTTCGCTACGGGTGAGAAGGTCTCATCGTAGTCAACCCCTTGAACTTGTCGATAACCCTTAGCGACAAGCTGAGCTTTATAGATGGTCACATTGCCATCCGCGTCCGTCATCTTCTTAAAGATCCATTTATTTTCTATGGCTCGCCGATCATCGGTCAAGTCCATCAAAGTCTATACTTTGTTTTCATACATGGATCCTATCTCGGATTTCATGGCTTCAAGCCATTTGTCGGAATTCGGGCCCGCCATCGCTTCTTCATAGTTCGAAGGTTCACCATTGTCTAACAACATGATTTCCAGGACAGGGTTGCCGTACCACTCTGGTGCGGAACGTGTCCTTGTGGACCTGCGAAGTTCAGTAGCAACTTGATTGAAGTTTCATGATCATCATCATTAACTTCCTCTCTAGTCGGTGCAGGCACCACAGAAACATTTTCTTGAGCTGCGCTACTCTCCGGTTCAAGAGACAATACTTCATCAAGTTCTACTTTCCTCCCACATACTTCTTTCGAGAGAAACTCTTTCTCTAGAAAGGATCCATTCTTGGAACAAAGATCTTGCCTTCAGATCTGAGGTAGAAGGTATACCCAATAGTTTCCTTTGGGTATCCTATGAAGACACATTTTTCTGACTTGGGTTCGAGCTTTTCAGGTTGAAGTTTCTTGACATAAGCATCGCATCCCCAAATTTTCAGAAACGACATCTTAGGTTTCTTCCCAAACCATAATTCATACGGTGTCATCTCAACGGATTTCGACGGAGCCCTATTTAAAGTGAATGTGGCAGTCTCTAAAGCATAACCCCAAAATGATAGCGGTAGATCGGTAAGAGACATCATAGATCGCACCATATCCAATAGAGTGCGATTACGACATTTGGACACACCATTACGCTGAGGTGTTCCATGCGGCGTGAGTTGTGAAACAATTCCACATTTCCTTAAGTGCGTGCCAAATTCGTGACTCAAATATTCTCCCCCACGATCTGACCGTAAGAACTTGATTTTCCTGTCACGTTGATTCTCAAGCTCATTCTGAAATTCCTTGAACTTTTCAAAGGTGTCAGACTTGTGTTTCATTAAGTAGACATACACATATCTACTTAAGTCATCAGTGAGGGTGAGAACATAACGATAACCACTGCGAGCCTCAACGCTCATTGGACCGCACACATCATTATGTATGATTTCCAATAAGTTGGTTGCTCGCTCCATTGTTCCGGAGAACGGAGTCTTGGTCATTTTGCCCATGAGGCATGGTTCGCACGTGTCAAATGATTCATAATCAAGAGACTCCAAGAGTCCATCTGCATAGAGTTTCTTCATGCGTTTAACACCAATGTGACCAAGGCGGCAGTGCCACAAGTATATGGGACTATAATTATGAACCTTACATCTTTTGGCATTCACACTATGAATATGTGTAACATAACGTTCGAGATTAAATAATAATAAAACATTGACCAGCAGGGCATGACCATAAAACATGTCTCTCATATAAATAGAACAACCATTATTCTCAGATTTAAATGAGTAGCCATCTCGCATTAAACGAGATCCAGATACAATGTTCATGCTCAAAGCTGGTACTAAATAACAATTATTGAGGTTTAAAACTAATCCCATAGGTAGATGTAGAGGTAGCGTGCCGACGGCAATCACATCGACCTTGGAACCATTCCCGACGCGCATCGTCACCTCGTCCTTCGCTAGTCTCCGCTTATTCCGCAGCTCCTGTTTTGAGTTACAAATATGAGCAACCGCACCGGTATCAAATACCCAGGAGCTACTACGAGCGCTGGTTAGGTACACATCAATAACATGTATATCACATATACCTTTGGTATTGCCGGCCTTCTTATCCGCTAAGTACTTGGGGCAGTTCCGCTTCCAGTGACCGTTTCCCTTGCAATAAAAGCACTTAGTCTCAGGCTTGGGTCCATGCTTTGGCTTCTTCCCGGCAACTGGCTTATCGAGCGTGGCAACTCCCTTGCCGTCCTTCTTGAAGTTCTTCTTACCCTTGCCTTTCTTGAACTTAGTTGTTTTATTCACCATCAACACTTGATGTTCCTTTTTGATCTCCACCTCCGCTGATTTCAGCATTGAATATACCTCAGGAATGGTCTTTTCCATCCCCTGCATATTGAAGTTCATCACAAAGCTCTTGTAGCTAGGTGGGAGCGACTGAAGGATTCTCTCAACGACCGCATCATCCGGGAGATTAACTCCCAGCTGAGACAAGCGGTTGTGCAACCCAGACATTTTGAGTATGTGCTCGCTGACAGAACTATTCTCCTCCATCTTACAACTGTAGAACTTGTCGGAGACTTCATATCTCTCGACCTAGGCATGAGCTTGGAAAACCATTTTCAGCTCTTGGAACATCTCATATGCTTCGTGCTGCTCAAAACGCTTTTGGAGCCCCGGTTCTAAGCTGTAAAGCATGCCGCACTGAACCAAGGAGTAATCATCACTACGCGACTGCGAGGCGTTCATAACGTCTTGAGTTGCTGGGAAAACAGGTGCATCACCTAGCGGTGCTTCAAGGACATATGCTTTCTTGGTAGGTATGAGGATAATCCTCAGGTTACGGACCCAGTCCGTGTAGTTGCTACCATCGTCTTTCAGCTTGGTTTTCTCTAGGAATGCGTTGAAGATGAGGGCAACATTAGCGTGGGCCATTTGATCTACAAGACATATTGCAAAGTTTTAGACTATGTTCATGATAATTAAGTTCATCTAATCAAATTATTTAATGAACTCCCACTCAGATAGACATCCCTCTAGTCATCTAAGTGATACATGATCCGAGTCAACTAGGTCGTGTCTGATCATCACGTGAGACGGACTAGTCATCATCGGTGAACATCTTCATGTTGATCGTATCTTCTATACGACTCATGTTCGACCTTTCGGTCTTCCGTGTTCCGAGGCCATGTCTGTACATGCTAGGCTCGTCAAGTCAACCTAAGTGTATTGCGTGTGTAAATCTGGCTTACACCCGTTGTATGCGAACGTTAGAACCTATCACACCCGATCATCACGTGGTGCTTCGGAACAACAGACCTTAGCAACGGTGCATAGTTAGGGGGAACACAGTTCTTGATATTTTAATGAGGGATCATCTTATTTACGCTACCGTCGTTCTAAGCAAATAAGATGTAAAACATGATAAACATCACATGCAATCAAATAGTGACATGATATGGCCAATATCATTTTGCTCCTTTTGATCTCCATCTTCGGGGCGCCATGATCATCATCGTCACCGGCATGACACCATGATCTCCATCATCGTGTCTTCATGAAGTTGTCTTGTCAACTATTACTTCTACTACTATGGCTAACGGTTTAGCAATAAAGTAAAGTAATTACTTGACGTTTATGTTGACACGCAGGTCATAAATAAATTAAGACAACTCCTATGGCTCCTGCCGGTTGTCATACACATCGACATGCAAGTCGTGATTCCAATTACAAGAACATGATCAATCTCATACATCACATATATCATTCATCACATCCTTTTGGCCATATCACATCACACAGCATATGCTGCAAAAACAAGTTAGACGTCCTCTAATTGTTGTTGCAAATTTTTACGTGGCTGCTATAGGTTTCTTAGCAAGAACGTTTCTTACCTACGCCAAAACCACAACGTGATATGCCAATTTCTATTTACCCTTCATAAGGACCCTTTTCATTGAATCCGATCCGACTAAAGTGGGAGAGACAGACACCCGCTAGCCACCTTATGCAACTAGTGCATGTCAGTCGGTGGAACCTGTCTCACGTAAGTGTACGTGTAAGGTCGGTCCGGGCCGCTTCATCCCACGATGCCGCCGAATCAAGATAATACTAGTAACGGCAAGTAAATTGACAAAATCGACGCCCACAACAACTTGTGTTCTACTCGTGCATAGAAACTACGCATAGACCTAGCTCATGATGCCACTGTTGGGGATTGTTGCAGAAATTAAAAAAATTCTACGCACCACCAAGATCAATCTATGGAATTTACTAGCAACGAGAGGGGAGTGTATCTTCATACCTTTGAAGATCGCGCTGCAGAAGCGTTGCAAGAACGCGGTCGGTGGAGTCGTACACGAAGCAATTCAGATCGCGGCCGAATCCGATCTAAGCACCGAACAACGGTGCCTCCGTGTTCAACACACGTGCAGCCCGGTGACGTCTCCTGCGCCTTGATCCAGCAAGGAGAGAGGGAGAGGTTGGGGAAGACTCCGTCCAGCAGCAGCACGACGGCGTGGTGGTGGTGGAGGAGCATGGCACTCCGGCAGGGTTTTGCCAAGCACTGCGAGAGACGAGGAGGGAGAGGGGTAGGGCTGCGCCAAGAGAGAGGGAGACTCATGTCCCTGGCAGCCCCAAAAACCCCACTATATATAGGGGAAGGGGAGGGGGCACCGGCCCCCTAGATCCATCTAGAGGGGGGGTCGGCTGCCCCCGGGGCGGCGGCCCCTCGGGGGGCAACGACCCCTTTAGGGTTTCCAACTAGGGGGGCGCCCGCCCCGGGGGGGGCAACGGCCCCCTAGGGTTTCCAACCCTAGGCGCGTTGGGCCCTTGGTGGGGCGCACCAGCCCACTAAGGGGCTGGTTCCCACCCAACTATAGCCCATTAGGTCCTTCGGGGCAGGTGGACCCTCCCGGTGGACCCCCGGAACCCCTTCAGTGGTCCCGGTACAATACCTATAAACCCCGAAACCTTTCCAGTGACTGAAACTGGACTTCCCATATAAAAATCTTCACCTCCGGACCATTCCGGAACTCCTCGTGACGTCCGGGATCTCATCAGGGACTCCGAACAACATTCGGTAACCACGTACATCTATTCCCTATAACCCTAGCGTCATCGAACCTTAAGTGTGTAGACCCTACGGGTTCGGGAACTATGCAGACATGACCGAGACATCTCTCCGGCCAATAACCAACAACGGGATCTGGATACGCATGTTGGCTCCCACATGTTCCATGATGATCTCATCGGATGAACCACGATGTCAAGGATTCTATCAATCCCGTATACGATTCCCTTTGTCTATCGATATAGCACTTGCCCGAGATTCGATCGTCGGTATACCGATATCTTGTTCAATCTCGTTACGGCAAGTCTGTTTACTCGTTCCGTAACACATCATCCCGTGACCAACCCCTTAGTCATATTGAGCTCATTACGATGATGTCTTACCGAGTGGGCCCAGAGATACCTCTCCGTCATACGGAGTGACAAATCCCAGTCTCGATTCGTGCCAACCCAATAGATACTTTCGGGGATACCCGTAGTGTACCTTTATAGCCACCCAGTTACGTTGTGACGTTTGGCACACCCAAAGTACCCTTACAGTATCCGGGAGTTGCACAATCTCATGGTCTAAGGAAAAGATACTTGACATTAGAAAAGCTTTAGCTGACGAACTACACGATCTTGTGCTATGCTTAGGATTGGGTCTTGTCCATCACATCATTATCCTAATGATGTGATCCCGTTATCAATGACATCCAATGTCCATGGTTAGGAAATCGTAACCATCTATTGATCAACGAGCTAGTCAACTAGAGGCTCACTAGGGACATGTTGTGGTCTATGTATTCACACATGCATTACGATTTTCGGATAACACAATTATAGCATGAACAATAGACAATTATCATGAACAAGGAAATATAATAATAACCATTTTATTATTGCCTCTAGGGCATATTTCCAACACCGACCACCCACCGTAACCGGGGACTCCCTGATATTTTCCGCACCCTCGCTTCTACCACGGTTTTTTCCGTCATGGACGGCCCAAAGAATGTCATGCAGCCGCGTCTCCGGCCCGCCCAGGACGAAAAGCCTAGTTTTTGTCATGATTTTTTGTCATAGAAGCAGGACCCCACCACATCTATGATGATACCGGGTTTTGTCACAATTATCGTCATAGAAGTGTCATAAGTATGACAAAAAATATTTTCATTCGGCCCAAAATGTCACGGATGTGTCTTTTTTTTGTAGTGCCATCAACACACCATCTATTACCTTTTGGAGAGTGGTGTCTCCTAGATTGGTTAGGTGTCACTTGGGAGCCTCTGTCAAGATTGTGGAGTTGAACCAGGGAGTTTGTACGGGCAAGGAGATCGCCTACTTCGTGAAGATCGACCCTAGTGAGGCAAGTCCTTCGTGGGCGACAACCATGGTGGGATAGACAAGGTTGCTTCTTCGTGGACTCTTCATGGGTGGAGCCCTCCGTGGACTCGCGCAACCATTACCCTTCATGGGTTGAAGTCTCCATCAACGTGGATGTACGATAGCACCACCTACCGGAACCACGGATAAAAAATCTCCTTGTCTACATTGCGTTTGCTCCCTCCAAACTCCTCCCTTTACCTTCATATGCAATTGTTTTACATTCCGCTTCTATACTCTTAGAATGGCATGTGTATGTTGATTACTTGAATTGTGCTAAGTTGCTAAAATCTGCCAAGACTTAAAATTGGGAAAATGCTAGATTTTTATTTGGTCAAGTAGTCTAATCACCCCCCTTCTAGACATACTTTCGATCCTACAGTGGCGGTCGGGGAGGAGCGATGGTCTTTTCCTACCTATCTATCCCCCTAGGAGCATGCGCGTAGTACTTTGTTTCGATGACTAATAGATTTTTGCAATAAGTATGTGAGTTCTTTATGACTAATGTTGAGTCCATGGATTATACGCACTCTCACCCTTCCATCATTGCTAGCCTCTTCGGTACCGTGCATTGCCCTTTCTCACCTCGAGAGTTGGTGCAAACTTCGCCGGTGCATCCAAACCCCGTGATACGATACGCTCTATCACACATAAGCCTCCTTATATCTTCCTCAAAATAGCCACCATACCTACCTATCATGGCATTTCCATAGCCATTCCGAGATATATTGCCATGCAACTTCCATCATCATCATCATATACATGACTTGAGCATTTATTGTCATATTGCTTTGCATGATCGTAAGATATCTAGCATGATGTTTTCATGGCTTGTTCGTTTTCTGATGTCATTGCTACGCTAGATCATTGCACATCCCGGTACACTGCCGGAGGCATTCATATAGAGTCATATTTTTGTTCTAGTATCGAGTTGTAATATTGAGTTGTAAGTAAATAAAAGTGTGATGATCATCATTATTAGAACATTGTCCCATGTGAGGTTATCAAAATAAAAGTGGCCACCCCCCCCCCCCCCAAAAAAAGAGAGAGAGGCCAAAGAAGCCTACAAAAAAAAAAGAGAGAGAAGGGACAGTGTTACTATCCTTTTACCACACTTGTGCTTCAGAGTAGCACCATGTTCTTCATATAGAGTCTCTTGATTTATCACTTTCATATACTAGTGGGAATTTTTATTATAGAACTTGGCTTGCATATTCCAACGATGGGTTTCCTCAAATGCCCTAGGTCTTCATGAGCAAGCAAGTTGGATGCACACCCACTTAGTTTCAGTTTGAGCTTTCATACACTTATAGCTCTTAGTGCATCCGTTGCATGGCAATCCCTACTCCTCGCATTGACATCAATTGATGGGCATCTCCATAGCCCATTGATTAGCCGCGTCGATGTGAGACTTTCTTCCTTTTTGTCTTCTCCACACAACCTCCATCATCATGTTCTATTCCACCTATAGTGCTATGTCCATGGCTCACGCTCATGTATTGCGTGAAAGTTTAAAAGGTTTGAGAACATCAAAAGTATGAAACAATTGCTTGGCTTGTCATCGGGGTTGTGCATGATTTGAATATTTTGTGTGGTGAAGATGGAGCATAGCCAGACTATATGATTTTGTAGGGATAACTTTCTTTGGCCATGTTATTTTGAAAAGACATGATTGCTTTATTAGTATGCTTGAAGTATTGTTGTCTTAATGTCAAATGATAGACTATTGCTTTGAATCACTCGGGTCTTAATATTCATGCCATGATTAGATTACATGATCAAGATTACGCTAGGTAGCATTCCACATAAAAAAATATCTTTTTTATCATTTACCTACTCGAGGATGAGCGGGAATTAAGCTTGGGGATGCTGATACGTCTCCGTCGTATCTATAATTTTTTATTGTTCCATGCCAATATTCTACAACTTTTACATACTTTTGGCAACTTTTTATACTATTTTTGGACTAACATATTGATCCAGTGCCCAGTGCCAGTTCCTGTTTGTTGCATGTTTTTTGTTTCGCAGAAAATCCATATGAAACGGAGTCCAAACGGGATAAAAACTGACGGAGATTTTTTTGGAATATATGTGAATTTTGGGAACTGGAATCAACGCGAGACGATGCCCAAGGGGGCCACGAGGCAGGGGGGCGCGCCCCTGACCCTCGTGGACACCCCGTAAGGTGGTTGTTGCCCTTCTTTCACCGCAAGAAAGCTAATATCCAGATAAAAATCGTGTTCAAATTTCAATCCAATCGGAGTTACGGATCTCTGGGAATATAAGAAACGGAGAAAGGCCAGAATCAGGGAGCGCAGAAACAGAGAGAGACAAAGAGACAAATCCAATCTCGGAGGGGCTCTCGCCCCTCCCATGCCATGGAGACCAAGGACCAGAGGGAGAACCCTTCTCCCACCTAGGGAGAAGGCCAAGGAAGAAGGAGAAGGAGGGGGGCTCTCTCCCCCTCGCTTCCGGTGGGGCCGGAGCGCCGCCGGGGCAATCATCATCACCGCAATCTACACCATCACCTCCGTCATCTTCACCAATATCTTCATCACCTTCCCCCATCTATCTACAGTGGTCCACTCTCCCGCAACCCGTTGTACCCTCTACTTGAACATGGTGCTTTATGCTTCATATTATTATCCAATGATGTGTTTCCATCCTATGATGTCTGAGTAGATTTTTGTTGTCCTATCAGTAATTGATGAATTGCTATGATTGGTTTAATTTGCTTGTGGTTATGTGGCTGTCCTTTGGTGCCCATCATATGAGCGCGTGCGTGGATCACACCATAGGGTTAGTTGTATGTTGATAGGACTATGTATTGGAGGGCAAGAGTGACAGAAGCTTCAACCTAGCATAGAAATGGATGCATACGGGATTGAAGGGGGACCAATATATCTTAATGCTATGGTTGGGTTTTACCTTAATGAACGTTAGTAGTTGCAGATGCTTGCTAATAGTTCCAATCATAAGTGCACAGAATTCCAAGTCAGGGATGACATTTTAGCAGTGGCCTCTCCCACATAAAACTTGCTATCGGTCTAGTAAAGTAGTCAATTGCTTAGGGACAATTTCGCAACTCCTACTACCACTTTTCCACACTCGCTATACTAACTTTATTGTTTCTTTATCTAAACAGCCCCTACTTTTTATTTAAGCGCTCTTTATTATCTTGCAAACCTATCCAACAACACCTACAAAGTACTTCTAGTTACATACTTGTTTTAGGTAAAGCGAACGTTAAGCGTGCGTAGAGTTGTATCGGTGGTCGATAGAACTTGAGGGAATATTTGTTCTACCTTTAGCTCCTCGTTGGGTTCGACACTCTTACTTATCGAAAGAGGCTACAATTGATCCCCTATACTTGTGGGTTATCAAGCACCCCAGTCATGGCGCCGGCATAGTAATGAGCAATGAGGTGTCAAATCACAAAGCTGCACCTTTCCCGCAGTTAAGTTGGAGGGACGATGTAATAATGCTCAAAAAGAAGTTGGGGGGACAAAGCAACCATCATTTCCCTCGTTGCTGAATCCGCTTCTCCCTCATCTTCTTCAAGTTAACCACGTGTTGCTTCTGTCGTTGTTCTACCTCATGTGGGATGCGGATCGTCTTGGTAAAGGACTGACACGTGGGGCCGCATGTTAGCAAACCGCCAGGCCAACGTCCTCTAAAAATAAGAAACCTCCCCCGCCATCCGCGCGGCAAAATCACCTCCTTTTTACTAATCTCGATTCTATAATTTTTTAGATCAATATAATTGAGATTTGTATAGATAGCACACAGGAGCAAAACCAAGTGGTACGGTTAAGGGCATCCACAATGTGTAGCCAAATGTGAAAATAGCTTTTGGCATCGATTGTAACCATTGTGGACGGTGCTGCCAAAGCCAAAAAGATGGAACCGAAGCTCCCTGATTGATTGATTGAAGGAATAGAAAAATGCAACGTCTCTCCTCTTTCTCCCGTGCTTGGACGCATGTACAGTATAGAGCACAGAGTCTACTCCCATGTCCCTTCTATCACAAATCACAAAGCAGTGAGGCGTCAAATCACAAAGCCTGGACGAAGCAACCGTCATTTCATTCTTCGCCGACTCCACTTCTCCATCGTCTTCTTCGAGAAACCACCTCACCGCACTAAGCTGGACGGACGACACTATTGTGTACTAGTAGTACTAGTACATTTACGCGTCCTTTGGTTCAACGGACTTCCTGGATGCAAATAAGGCGGTTGTCTTGGCTTGCAGGTGGCACTTGTGAACGACTTACCATGGTCTCCCTCAATGGTGTTCTCCGTTGATCGCACTTCGCCAAACCACAACATTCGAGATATCATCGACGTCACCACAATGGGGAAGGAAGTCAAATAGTTACGACCTGATACGTCTCCAACGTATCTATAATTTTTTTATTGTTCCATGCTGTTATATTATCAATCTTGGATGTTTTATAGTCATTTTATAGTGATTTTATATCATTTTTTGGTACTAACCTATTGACATAGTGCCAAGTGCCAGTTGTTGTTTTCTGCATGTTTTTTACATCGCAGGAAATCAATATCAGACGGAGTCCAAATGCAACGAAACTTCACGGAGATTTTTTATGGACCAGAAGGAACGTAATGGGCCCTGGCTATGCCTGGGGGGAGTCCCGAGGAGGGGACAACCCACAAGGGCACGCCAGGAGGCCCAGGCGCGCCCTGGTGGGTTGTGCCCACCTCGGGTGCCCCCGGACCGCCTCTTTGCTCTATAAATTCCCCAATATTTCCAGAACCCTAGGGGAGTCGACGAAATATTCATCCAGCCGCCGCGGAGTCCAGAACCACCAGATCCAATCTAGACACCATCTCGGATGGGGTTCACCACCTCCATTGGTGCCTCTCCGATGATGCGTGAGTAGTTCTTTATATACCTTCGGGTCCGTAGTTAGTAGCTAGATGGCTTCCTCTCTCTCGCTGAATTCTCAATACAATGGTCTCTTGGAGATCCATTTGATGTAACTCTTTTGCGGCGTGTTTATTGGGATCTGATGACCTTCGAGTTTATGATTAGTTATATTTTTTTATCCATGAAAGTTATTTGAGTTTCTTTGATCTCTTATATGCATGATTGCTTATAGCCTCGTATTTCTTCTCTGATATTTGGGTTTTGGTTGGCCAACTTGATCTATTTATCTTGCAATGGGAAGAGGTGCTTTGTAGTGGGTTTGATCTTACGGTGCTCGATTCCAGTGATAGAAAGGGAACCGACACGTATGTATCATTGCTACTAAGGATAAAACGATGGGGTCTATCTCTACGTAGATAGATCTTGTCTACATCATGTCATCGTTCTTATTGCATTACTCCATTTCTCCATGAACTTAATACACTAGATGCATGCTGGATAGTGGTCGATGTGTGGAGTAATAGTAGTAGATGCAGGCTGGAGTCGGTCTACTAATCTTGGACGTGATGCCTATATAATGATCATTGCCTGGATATCATCATGATTATTTGAAGTTCTATCAATTGCCCAATAGTAATTTGTTTACCCACCATTTGCTATTTTTCTCGAGAGAAGCCACTAGTGAAATATACGGCCCCCGGGTCTTCTTTCTCATATTTGCCTTTGCAATCTACTTTTTCCTTGCATTTATTTTAAAATCTATTAAATCAAAAATACAAAAATACTTGCTGCACTTTATTTTATTTGCGATCTATTTATTCAATCTATTACAACTTTCTCCCGTCCACACGTCGTTTCTGGTGCCATTACCGAAAGGGATTGACAACCCCTTTAACACGTCGGGTTGTGAGGTGTTGTTATTTGTGTGCAGGGGCTGTTTACGTTGTGTTTCTTGGTTCTCCTACTGGTTCGATAACCTTGATTTCATATCTGAGGGAAATACCTACCGCCGCTGTGCTGCATCATCCCTTCCTCTTTGGGGAAATACTGACGTAGCTTCAAGCGACATCACTACCTCCATTTTTTTGTATACAAGGCCAGTATATCAAAATTACAATTTGCAAAAGGCCACTAACACTAATCGTGGCAAAATTGATGGGGTTTGCCTCGTACTAGCAACCAAGGACATTAATATACCCTTGCATGCATGCGGAAGTGAGAAGGCTGGTTTGCATGGCGCTGCATTAATCTAGCGATGAGGAGTGAGATGGTTAGCTCTTTGGGCTTTGGAGAAAAAAATACGCATTAATTGACACGTCAAACGAGGATTTGTATCGATTAATCCCTTGAAGGAAAACCCCGCCTTTCTTTTTGAACACTAGTACTCCTAGTACGTACGTACTTATCCTGTTTGGGTCTAGGCCTTGCATTGACATACTTCGCCACACATTTTTGCCAAGCTTGCCTAAAGTTTTCAAAATGAAAAGGAGGTACACTTGTGCATGGCTGTCGCGGTCACACCGCACCCTCACACGGTCGCTCCTGCATGCTGCGGTCGCACCGCACCCTCACACAGTCGCCCCTGCATGTCGCAAACCCAACCAAGGGAACGCACCCTCACTGACACGTGCTACCGCATGTGATCAAACCAAACTCAGCCATCCTACCACTGACACATAATTTTCGTTCATACAGTATGTTTATCCAACCGCATGTTGGGGAGGATCCGTACGGCCCGTGCGGTGGTCTGTTGGGGAAGAAGAAGAGGTGTGGAAGAAGGGTTAGGAGACGTAGGATATTCATCGAACTGCCTGAAATGGTAGACTGGCCCAAATGATGAAAGTCAGGCGACTTGCATAACAATATATGTTTTTACACAGCAAAAGATCCCTAAAAACAACAACATAAAGAAAAACTATCACTGCTCGCGGAACGAGATGGCCTCGTCGTCTTTGGCTGCCGCCGCGAACCAGCCTTAGCTGCCGACATGTGTCTCCGCACCGTGGTTGTCCTTGGCCTCCAGCTACTCGTTCACATGGAGCATGCGGGCGCTCTGCACGGACGAGAGCACCGCCCGGTTCAAGTCCGGGACGTCCGGTTCCGCGTGCAGGAGGGCATCGATGGTAGCGGCATCCGCGCGCTCTACGTCGAGTTGAGCCTCCGCCTCCCGATTCAAGTCCAGGATGTCCGGTTCCTCCTGCAGGAGGGCCTCGATGGCAGCGGCATCCGCGCGCTCCGCCTCATGTTGAGCCTCCGCCGCCCGGTTCACATCCACGACATCCGGTTCCTCCTGCAGGAGAGCCTCGATGGCAGCAGCATGCGCGCGCTCCGCGTTGAGTTGTGCCTCTGCCTCCTGGTCCACAAGATATACTAGTCATACAAATGCATCTTGATGTTACGTGCAACGCACGGGCATCTTGCTAGTAAGAGTAGAAATATGAACATTTACAATAGCAAATCTATATGATGTGAAAGTATATTCAATAATGAATCTAATGGTATTGATTTGTTATTGTATATGTTATTATTTCTGTCTATAAACGTTGTCAAAGTTTACAAAGTTTGACTTTGAGCAAAGCTAAAATGCGGAGTAAATAAAAACAGGGGGAGTACGCAGGGACTAGTATAGTTACTACTGCCGGAACATGGTAAGTTGGACCCCTAAATGCGGGCACAGACCAGGCACAACTCAATTATTTTTTCAAACAGTCGGACACCTACATTTAGCACACCATCCGGCTACTTAATCAAGTGTTACGCTTCACTACTTGAAAAGGAAAAGGGTGGTACCGTACCCAAAACCACCACATTTGGGGCTAGGGTAACAACTTGGTACTGTACCACATTTGAACCAGGGCACAAAAACCACCTGTTCTGCACCTAATGCGCAACGCGGAGCACTAACGCTCGAATATGGCCGGGAAAACAGGGAAACCGACATGTGGGGCACACCTGTCGGGATGACGTGGCGCAGACTAGTCCAATGGAGGAGCTGGCCCACGACCTCCTCGCCACCGGCAACCATTCATGTGGGTCGTGGGGGCCAGCAACGTGGTCCAGTTCTAGCACCGCCTCTGGACACGGCGACCGCGTTGAGCGACACGCTCATCGTCGCTTGACATGGTCGGTTTTATTGTGCCGAGGGTGGCGTTAGCGCTGTGGCACGACCAGCAGATCAACACCCGACTCGTCGAGGATGCACGGGGTGCCAAAGTGCGCACGCGCCGCGACGCATCCGCGGAGTGGTGTAGCGCGGCCAACTGCATCCCCAGGACCTGAGACCATGCCGGGCCGTCTTGCTTTTTCAATGACATGTGGGGATCGCATGTGAGCAAAGGGCATCTCCAACGTTGCCACGACCGCAACTGACTACCCTGGCACACCAAAAAACCCCGTTCCTCGCGCCGTCGCGCAGTGCGTTCCCAGCCAGCGCCAGCTGCCCGCATTCATGCCGTCCGTCCGTATGCCATCGTTAAGAGGCTCGGTGCCCGAGGAACCAACTCCGGTGACTTAATGACGCACCCGGACGCTTGGCCTCACTGGAATGCGCTACTTAAAGCGGCAACGCCCAGCTAACCTCCACACCATAGCGCATCGTCCTGCTGCCTGGCACCATATCCGCCATGACCGTGAGCGCGAACGCTTTGCGGGAGAGGTTGTCTTCGGGGATGGAGCTCGAGGTCTCCGCCCTCTCTCAAGTCGCCGCTCGCGACGCAATAGCGGCGTAGCCAGACGCGGGCGCGACCACACAAGTTGTGGCCACGCTGGCGGCCGACAACGGGAGCACCGTCAGCCACGCTTCCTACTTGCCATCGTCCAATGTCTGGCACCGCCGAGGTCGAAGACTCCTCCGAGGATGAGTAGGGCATCGGAGGCGGCAGGGCATGGTGTGCCAACTGGCCGGTCTGTCTCCCGTGTTCTACTCTTCCTCGCCGGAGACCACACCTTCACTTCACGGGTCTTGAACCCCGCCCCCGTACTTGGAGATCGCAGATGGAGGACGTCGGTCGCCGCCGTAGAATAGGTTTAGGGCGGGTTTCTTTTATTTTTCTGTCCTATAAAAGTTTCAAATGTAAATTAAATCTGCGGTGTTTGCATTAATCTCGGATGGTGTATATGAACTTTCACAATAATATAGTATATTGTAGGAGTACTAGCAAGATGCCCATGCATTGCACGGAACATCAAGATCTTGTGGGAGAAAAAGATGAAGGAGGGAAGACCTTATCTGCAAATGTGGAGATGTGCGGGTAAATTTTCATAGTTTCCTTCCTATCCGTTAGATATAGATCGGATGGCCTATATTGCAGGGTGGCAGGCACACCATCATCACCAACTCTGCTTTTTATTGAACCGAGACAAAGCTAACATGCGAAGTAAATAAACACATAGGGTCTATATACGCAACTTATCTTAGGCACTCCAATAGTACGTCCACTACACATTCACGCATTTCACATCTTTCTATATCTACGGGAACCTACGAAAAGGTTAATGTAAATTGCCTCTCTCTCTCTCCTCCCTGATTTTCATGGTGGTGGGCCCCTCCCGCCCCCCAATCTACAATCAACAGCTCACACGTTTCACATTATGTTAATTACGTAACTGGGATTACGTAGGTGTAGCATTACTTGTCCTAAAAACCTAACTAAGCCAACCTCCCAGCATATCGCGCGGGAAAAGACCCAGCCACACCGTTTTAGTCGGGATTACCGGATTACTAGTAGTAGTATCGATGGATCGCATGAAGCACCAAGTTTTTTTAGGGGCGAAGCACCTAGTTTAAAAGAAAAAAAGGCGGTACACTCACAGCACCCCTGTCGCGGTCACATTGCACCCCACACACGTTTGGTCCTACACATGGCTCACGCAAACGGAACGCGCTTCGGCTTGCCTCTTCACTGACACATGGGAATGCACTTGAAGAAACCGACCATGTGCCAAACTCCCCCCGCTCACCGCGCGACCCCCCCCCCCAAAAAATTCCCCCCAAATCCCAAATTGAACTGCCCTTCGGCCAACTAGCCAATAATATTCCCCAAACCCCCCCCCCCCCCCCCCCGTCCCCATCCACTCCATTCGCTCCGCCAAAGCCGCCCTCCCAGCCACGCCGATACGTCGGCGCCGCGGTTCATCGAGGAGACGCAAGGCGATCCTCTCGCTCCCACAATACGCTCTCGTAAATTGCTGTCCTCTAGTCGCGCCGCCACCGCTGGCGACGTTCTTGTGGAGGCCCACGGCGGTCAGCGCCGCCACTGCTGGCGACGTTCATGTGGAGACGCACGGCGGTCAGCTTCTCCCACGGTACGCACATTCTAGACTGAGGCCCCGTGCATGTCGGTGTAGCGCTGAATGTTAGCTGATAGACGCTGTTAATCTCACTGTTTACCGAAGTAGTTTACAGTCAATATGCTCTGCTTAAGAAGCTTCCTTTCCCTATTCTGCACTCAATCTGCTTAGCTGAGATGGCATGCTAAACCCGATTAGTTGCTAAAATATCCTGCCACATATTTATTGTGACGTAGATTGCCATGGTTTAGTAGCCAATCTGTTAGGTGAAATAGCTCTACACCGTTTTATACTCGATCTTTGTTGTTGCGATGGCCTTCGATAGTTCGATGGCTGTGTGCTCGGCCTCATTGACTGCTGAAATAGCCTGCCATAATTTAGCACTCAAATTTGTTTGCTGAATTAGCTTTACATATATTTCGTTACTTAGATCTGCTCGTCCAAATATCTTGCCATAACTTTAGACATCGACCTAGGTATATTTTTCTGGACTTCATAAAAAAGCATATATGTTTTTCCTATAATATCTAGTAGATGAACTAATTTGTATGTCTAACAAATGGATAGGACTTGGATAACTTCTGCTCGAAGATTCTCCACTGCATATGTCGAGGGGGTTGAAAACTTCATGAACTTTATCAGAGCTGAGTACGGTGGTCCGAAATCAGATGTGCTCTACCCGTGTAGCAGTTGTATGAATTCAGTTACAAAACCCCAATCAACTGTGCAAAATCATCTACACTTGTATAGGATGTCGGTCACATATACTAGGTGGGTTCATCATGGTGAAGCTGTGAATGTCAATGTTACTGACTACGTCGAAGCAGCATGTCACCATCTTGATCTGCCTGATGCTCAGGTGGAAGAGGAGGAGGAGGTGGTGGTGGCGGAGCCAGTGAGTTTCACCAACATCGAAACAATGCTACGAAATGCTCGTGCATTTCGTGAACTTTCACCTGCAGAAGAAAAACGGTGGGCCCGCATGTTGGAACAATGCAACGTGGCTGTCACCCCAGGAAATAAGCTATCAGTATTCTCAGCTATGGTCACCTTTCTTCAGGTGAAGACATCTGAGCAGATGACCAACAAATCATTCGATGCGATGTTGGCTGCTTTCCTCAAATCTTTCCTAGATGCGTCTGAGCTACCACACACCTATAGTAAAATGAAGAATTTCCTTCGTGCAGTTGGAAGTGGATATGATATGATCCACGTTTGTAAGAATAATTGTGTTCTGTTCCGGAAGGATTATGCCAACTTAAGTGAATGCCCGAAATGCAAATCATCAAGATAGAAAGATGGTGATGCTATGAAGAGGATTCCTCATAATGTTCTGAGACATTTTCCAAGTATACCAAGATTGTAGAGGTTGTTTCATGATGCTGAAACAAGAGAGGATGTACTGTGGCATTCTAGGAACCATGAGTACAGAGATTAGAATGTAATGAGCCATCATTCTCATGGTAGTGAGTGGAAAAGCTTCAATCAGAAACACAAAAAGTTTGTTGCTGACCCGAGAAACATTAGACTTGGATTAGCTTATGATGGATTTAACCCATTTGGCCACCAGAGCGCCACATATAGCATGTGGCAAGTGCTTGTTATCCATTACAACATGTCTCCAAATGTCTGCACCAAAAAATCAAACTACATGATGGCCTTGCTCATCCCATGTCCAAAAAATCCTGGAAAGGATTTTGATTTATTCATGGAGCCTCTTGTGGAGGAACTTCAACAGCTATGGAGGGGTGTTCTCACTCGAGACCTATATAGCAGCCCACCAGCTAATTTCTTTTTGCGTGCTGTTATAATTTGGTGCATCCATGATTATCCAGATTTTGGGTACTAAGTCAGGGCGAACGACACATGGTTACAATGCATGCGTTCGCTGTGACAGGAATCCGCTGTCATACGCAATACTTAGCAAGATCTGTTACATTGGACACCGTTGTTTCCTTGCCAAGGACAAGTCGCGTCCTACAAAATACCAAAGACATGTGTTCAATGCAAAGCATGAAAACCGTGATGCGCCAAAGAGGCTCACCGCCGATGAGTTGCAAGTGGAATTAGAGAAGGTAAGGCATATTACACTAGGAAACCATCCTGGTAATGGTAGCGGGAAAAGGAAGCATGGCAGGCCAGAAGAGAAAATATTGTTTACCCGCAGGTCCACTTTGTGGGACATGGAGTATTGGAAAGATTTGGATCTACGGCATAATCTTGATGTGATGCACATCGAGAAAAATATATGTGACAGCATTATCGGCACACTTCTTAATATTGAAGGCAAGACAAAAGATACCTTAAAATCTAAGATTGATTTGACACACCTGGGTATAAGAAAGGATTTGCAGGTGGAAGATGAAGGTAAACCACGGGATATGGCACTAGCTGTGTACGTCTTGGACAAGGTAAAAAGAAAAGAATTCTGCGAGGTCTTGTCATGTGTGAGATTCCCACATGGATTTGCTTCCAACCCTGAAAGGAGAGTCAGTGCAGATGGAAACAAGGTACAAGGGTTGAAAACTCATGACTGCCACGTCCTACTTCAAAGGGTTTTACCTGTTATCCTTAGAGGATTGGGCCGCCCTGACTTATACAGAGCAGTTGCAGAGTTGGGACAATTCTTCAGGGAACTCTGCAGTAGAAATATCAGGATAGATGCTTTGGAGCGTCTTAGAGACAAGATACCAACTATCCTATGCGACCTTGAGAAGATATATCCTCCAGCCTTCTTTGATGTGATGGTGCATTTGGCTGTTCATCTACCTGATGAGGCACTACTTAGAGGTCCAGTACAGTATGGCTGGATGTACCCTATTGAAAGGCGGCTAGGCACTTTCAAGGGCTATGTTAGGAACAGAGCTAGACCCGAGGGTTCCATTGCAGAGGCCTACATTGCTACAGAAGCGTTGACATTCTGCTCAAAATACATTGAAACAGCTGATCAGCTTAGCAAAGAGGTGGGTGAAGACAATCCCGGGCTCAATGTTTTCGATTATTCTGTTCGAGTTACAGGGAAGAGTCGACAAGAGGACAAACCTAAAGATTTGGACAAAATGGTTTGGTATGTGTTGAATAACTGTCCTGAGATACTACCTTATATCAAGTAAGTGCTAAGTACTGCAGCTTATACATCGTAATCTACTAAACTTGCAGCACATTCTTATATATTTAGATGTTTGACGCGATCACTATGTTGTGCAGCATCTACAAAAAGGAGTTACTGCCGCAAAATCCAAGAAACATTGACAAACTGGTTATGGCAGGATTTGCGAAATGGTTCAAGAGCCATGTAAGCTTTTTAATTGCACTGTCATTTTTTAATATATTGAGTACATAAGATGATCGGCTTGTCTATTTTCTAACCATAGGTTAAGAAGATGCGGGAGGATGGGCAGGCAGTTGATGATGCCCTTTACGCACTAGCAATGGGTCCTGATACTCGGGTAAGACATTATGAATCTTGCGTTGTTGGAGATGTGCGCTACAACACCCTTGCACGCGACGAAGGCAGGAAGACACAAAACAGTGCCATCATGAGCACGGATACGTACGACAGAGAGACAACTGAAATGTATGCTAACATAACAGACATTGTTCAGTTGCAGTATATCTCCAGTTTCGAGGATCATCGGTGTGTGGTTCTGTTGTGCTGTCGTTGGTATAACCTGTTTTCTAGGATCGCAAAACCCAGAGCTGATGATTATTTCAAATCCATCAATGTCAAGGCGGCGTACCAGACCAACGAGCCTTTTATTTTGGCAAATCAAGCAACACAGATATTTTTCTTGGAAAACACATTTGCATGTAGCGATGACTGGAGAGTATTGCAAAGGTTTGAGCAGAGGAATTCGTTTAATGAAGTTGCACAACAAGATGATGCTTACACTGCTCCTGATGTACAAGATTCCACAGATGTTCCTAATATCTTTGAGAACCATCACGTCAATGACGCTGGCGAAAAGATTGCCTGTCGTGATGTGGACATAGAAGAGTTGATCAAGAAGAAGCCAACGTTCGAGGACATTGAGGATGAAGAAGGAGATGACACTGTAGTGAATTACGATTCAGACTGATACACATGGCGAAGATGTTGACGCTGCTTCTACGGATGATGATTAGATTGCTTTTGTCGTATTTGCCTGTCAGAAGACGTTTTTTATCTACTATGTGAAATTGTGTTTGCTATGACAACTGAAACCTGATGAACGTGTTGTTTAGTATTTTGCTGTGAGAACATCACTTGTTATGTATGTTGATTTGTGTTTGGTGATTGTATGACGACTAAAACATGATGACATTGTTGTTTAGTTGTACTCATATTTGGCTGTGAAACTTGAATTTGATGACATAGTTTGCTGTTGGACTGCAATTTGCTCGACGTCTTCGAATGGGAACAAAGCTGACCCGACAGGGCCTCTGCTAATTTATTTATTTATTACCAAAAGGGCCTCTGCTATTTATTTATTTATGAGCAAAAGGGGATACCCCCCGATTTCCGTTAATAGAAATCATTAGATGTTCACAACACTACGCCCAGCCTGCTACACAGGTTTCATTCATTACTAGTTTCAGCAAAGTGCTCATGTCATAGCCACTGAATACATCACGAGTGCTACATACACTGCAAATAAAGAGACAATCATCCTACAGAGCACATCGATTTTGCCCATTATCTTCACAAGCTCTTTCATCTCCTCATTGCTGTCAAGGCCGTTCAGCAGCTGTTGCTTGGCCATGATCAGAGGAACTGCATCTTTAACCTTCTGCTCTGCATCTTCCTCTTCTGTCGTTCCTTCAGTTACTTGTCCAACACCCCAACCTGCTGGTATTGGGATTCCTCGGCTAACCAAATAATCAGCGTAGTTGCATTCCCCCACATCAGCAACTTCCCAGAAATACAAATCACACGAATCTTCCCTTTTCTGCATGAATCAAATTGGAAGATCATCAACCAAACTATTAAAAAATCAGCAACTGAAAGCAGCAGAACAACACTTAAACATATTATTACCCCATGATTCGGGCATTTGTAGAAGACTCGGCCAGGGTTGAGGATTGTGGTTGAGACGCGACGGATGACTCTGCGTGATTTGCAGCAGTGGCACCACACCAACGGCAGCGGGTTGCGATGAGCAACCGGCTGCGGTGCGTGTGCCGGCGGGGGTGTGATGAGACCCACAGGCGATGGTACGGGTGGCGACTTGGCGCATATCTGGTTGTTGCCTGCTGAAGAGCAGGTGGACGAGCAGCCAGCGGACATGGTTGCTGCGGCCAGAGCTTCTGATGCTAGGCAGAGTAAGTAGAGAAGAGGAGAAGCGAACGTTGGATATGTCAGTTTCATTACTTGTAGAGTAGCATAGCACCATATATAGTCATAGTCTAGGTTTGGATTCGAACCAGCTACAGGAGCACGTCTCTCTTTTTTCTAAAACTCAGCAACGTCTCTTTACTGGTACACTAGCTTGTTTTGTACGCCTTCTCAAGTCTTTGATTTTCTTTCTTTTTTTTGCGAGGAAGGAAGGAGGACAAAATTGAGAGTTCCTGGGACTCGAACCCAATACCTCTCGGTTGAAAACCAAGGGTGCTAGTCACTTATGTGGCGAACGTTCCCTGGGAGGAGGACAGCGGACGAACGCATTTTCCTCGCAGTTTTAGTTGCAACGCAAGATCGAACGGTGATAATTTCGGGAATGTTATCAGGCGAACGAGCCCAGTTTTTCTTTTCTTCCTATATATAAAAAGTATGCTAGTTGGGGTCGGCTTAGTCAACAAACGATTGTGCCAACCTTGACCATTGGATTGACATTCAACGTCTGTCGTGTTTCTCCAGTCTCTTGCCGCCAAAGCCAAACCAGCGTCGGCGGGACCGCCTGCTCCTGCCTCCCACGGCTGGTTGTGCTGCCGCGCACACATCGTGGCCACATCGCACCCTAAAACTCTGCGCATCTTCCCCGGCTCCTGTTCGTTCCCGTCCGAGGCCTCACCATTGTCCTCTGCCTTGGTTCACTCGCCACGGCGCCGCCCTCCGGTGTTGTCAACATGGTCAACAACCGAGAGGAATAAGGAGATGACTATACATGGTGAAGATGACAGTAGGGACCCAGCAGCGCATGTAGTAATTTTATTTTTTCGGGACAGAGAAGGGTATCAACTGGGTTGTGCGGGAGCTGTGGCTCGTCTAGCCCAGGCTTTTATTTCATATGTTTAGCACAAGACAAGCCCAATTTGATTTTTTCCTTTCTAAAAATGGCTAGCCCAGCTATTTTGTTTTTTGCAGAATAACCAACGTAGGCCTACTTGCTTTTCTACACCCTGCTGGGCCGGAAATCTTTCAAGACGAGGAGGGATGCATTTTGCCCAGAAAATGGGCTATAAGTAATAATAAATGGGTTGTAAAATGAAAAAATATAGTAAACAGGCAATTAGTTACAAAATACTTTTTTCTTTCAACTTTTGATATTTTAAATTTCATTGTTTTTGTGCGGGTAAAATTTCATTGGATTTAAGTTAAGGTATGTTTAGTTTTTAAATTAATTTGAATCTGGCTATAAATTTCGGGTTGTATGCTGTTTGGGACAGATTTGGAGGCTGACTTGTGGGTCTACTAGGTTGACGTGTATGAAAGGCTTTGTCAACTTAGTCCACAAACGATTCTAGCAGTAGTGACCGTTGGATGTTAATCCAACGGCTGTGCTGCTTCTTCAATATCGGATCTTCTTGCTCCAGCCACCCAAACCAGTGCCGGTGGGACTGCCTGCTCCCGACTCCCGTGGCCGGCTGTGCTACCGCACAGGTTGCACCGCCCCACCCTACTCCATTCCTGGCCAGGCCATTCCTCTACTCACCCACACCTCCTGTTATTTTCCGGCGACGGTAGCCGGACCAGTGAACCCTCGTACTCCCCACCGCGTGGGCAACCACTGCTGAGTCTTCCCCGGCTCCACGTCGTTCCCTCCCTAGGCCTCGCCGTCGTCCACTGCCCTGGTGCTCTCAGCGCGGCGTGGTCAACGTGGTCAACGAACGACATCCATCGGACGTGGACTGTACGTGGAGAGGCTGACAGCTGGGTCCATGGCCGCACATAAGGAAATGCCTCCTTATTACACGCAAAATAATGATTCCTCAACCTGACATCTGGGACCCACCGGAAGGGCCTCTGTATTTCACCAAAAAAACATTCTCCCCGCTGACAGGTCGGACCCACCAGCTATATCTTCGCACGCAAGGAAGTGCCTCCTTATTATACACAAAAAATGAATACTCCCCCTTCTAGCTAGGACCCAGCATAGTGGGAGGCTGACTTGTGGGCCTACTAAGTTGACGGGGACGGAGGGCTTTGTCAACTTAGTCAATATGAATGATTCTAGCTCAAGTGACCGTACGATGTCCATCCAATGGCCGTAGTGCTTCTTCAATCTCTGGTCTTCTTGCTGCAGCCGCCCAAAGCAGCGCCAGTCGTGCCGCCTGCTCCTGCATCCCATGGCCGGCTGTGTTGCCGCAGAGGCCTCACCGCCCCCTACTACTCCCACCGCCGGCCAGGCCATCCCTCCACTCACCCACACCCCATGTTATTCTGCGGTGACGGCAGCCTCACACCAATGCCGAACCAATGAACCCTCGCACTCCTCTCCGCGTGGGCATCCACTGCCGCGTCTTCCCCGGCTCCGCGTCGTCCCCTTCCTAAGCCTCGCCATCGGCCACCGCCTTGGTGCTCTCGGCGCGGTGTGGTCAATGTGGTCAAGGATCAACTTCCGTTGGAAGAGTACTATACGTGGAGAGGCTGACAGCGGGGTCCACGGCCGCAGCAAGGAAGTGCCTCCTTATTACGCGGAAAATAATGATTCCTCCACCTGACAGCAGGGACCCACCGGACGGGCCACCGTATTTCGTGAAAAAACGTTTCCCCTGGACTACTGGGACCCACCAGCTAAATCTTCGCACGCAAGGGAGTGCGTCCATATTACGGGCAAATAAAATGATTCGCCCCCTGACTGCTGGGACCCACCAGTTCATCTTCGCACGCAAGGAAGTGCCTGACAGTTGGGACCCACCTGGTCGAAGCGTACGTAGCGTTGTCATCCTGGTCGTGAATGTGTACGTACATACTGGTCGATTGGTCTGTCTGCAGGCTGCAGCGATGAACCGTGGTCGTAGTAAAGGCGCACACGTAGCATGTCACGCAGTCCCGTTAATATCGTGTACACGTACGTACAGCGGCCAGGGTGCAATAAAGTAAATACGGCCACATACGTACATACGGGTGGGGTCTCGAACGCCTACTCGCGCATACGTACGGCCAAGGCTGGTGTACATGGTTGGGTCAGAAAGGAGAAACTGTGTCGTCGTCGTGTTCATCGGGAGCCAACCGGCTTGGACAGAATAGCCGATCGAAATGAGGCCTGGCGTACCGCAGAATGGAGGAAATGGCCTTGTGTTCGACCGGCCACGGTCGAAACGGGATCCTGTTCATCGGGAGGGGTCTGGCGTACCGCAAAACGGAGGAATGGACTTCTCTTGGACTCCTACGGTCGAAACAGGGTCCTGTTGATCGGGAGGCGGTGTGGGTACCGCAAAACAAGAGGAACGGACTTGGTGTTGGAGCGCTACAGTCGAAACGGGGGTACTGTTCATCGGGAGGGGTGTGGCGTACCGCAAAACGGGACTTCACGGGATACAGTTCATCTCCACCGTCGACCTCCTCCAGCCTCCACGGGCTACTGTTCATCCACCGTCGACCTCCTCCAGCCTCCACCTGCGACTGTTCATCCATGGGCTCCTGTTCATCCAGCCTCCATAGCTCCTCCACCGGCTACTATTCAACCAGCCCTCTCACGGGGTCCTGTTCAACCACCACTCCACGGGCTACTGTTCATCCAGCCCTCCACCGGCTACTGTTCAACCAGCCCTCCATGGGGTCCTGTTCATCCAGCCCTCCACGGGGTCCTGTTCATCCACCCCCCAACCGGCTCGATCGATCGGGGTCCTGTTCATCCAGCGGCAACGGCCTCTACTACCACGGGGTCCTGTTCATCCAACCCCCCACCGGGAATCGTTCATCCAACCCCCCCCCCCAACAACACTCACTATTCATCAAGAGGTAGCATCGATCGGCTTCAGTTAGCAGCAGTAGCGAAGGAATCGCTCGATCGAGTTCAGTTAACAGCCATCGATCGATCGCTCGTGTTCAGTAACGCGTAGCCTGTAGTGCAATCGCTCGAGTTCAGTAGGCGAACGCCTCGCTCGGGTTTAGTTAGAGCGCAATGCCTCGCACACACGCGCGTACGTGTATGAGAGAAACGTGCAAACCTCCGTGCATCGCTCGGCCCCGACCACCCACCGTAACCGGGAACTCCCCGATATTTTCCTCGCCCTCGCTTCTACCATGGTTTTTTCCGTCATGGACGACCCAAAGAATCTCATGCAGCCGCGTCTCCGGCCCGCCCAGGACGAAAAGCCCATTTTCTGCCATGATTTTTTGTCATAGAAGTAGGAGCCCACCACATCTATGATGATACCGGGTTTTGGCACAACTATAGTCATAGAAGTGTCATAAGCATGACAGAAAAAAATCGTTCAGCCCAAAATGTCACGGATGTGTCTTTTTTTTGTAGTGCCACCAGGGCGCGCCTGGGCCTCCTGACGTTCCCTGGTGGGTTGTGCTCTCCTCGGAGCACCTCCCAGGCGCAGCAAGGGCCCATTAGGTGTCTTCTGGCCCATAAAAATTCTCTGTAAAGTTTCGTGGCATTTGGACTCCGTTTGGTATTGATTTTCTGCGATGTAAAAAACATGCAAAAAACAGCAACTGGCACTTGGCACTATGTCAATAGGTTAGTACCAAAAAATGATATAAAATGACTATAAAATAATTATAAAACATCCAAGATTGATAATATAACAGCATGGAACAATCAAAAAGTATAGATACGTTGGAGACGTATCAGCATCCCCAAGCTTAACTCCTACTCGTCCTCGAGTAGGTAAGTGATAAAAACAGAATTTTTGATGTGGAATGCTGCCTAACATGTCATATCATATTATTTTATTTATAGCATGAACATTTGGACTTTTATATTGTTCAAAGCAATATTCTAGTTTTGACATGATAATTTAGATACTCAAGCATACCAACAAGCAACCATGTCTTTCAAAATATCAACGCTAAAATGAGTTATCCCTAGCCCATCATGCCCAATCATTGATCCATTCATGAAACACACTCGAATATTAACTACACCCAATGATCAAGTACAATCATAGTGCCTCCTAGTTGGTGCTTTTAAAAGAGAAGATGGAGACTCAAATTCAAAATAAAAATTTCATAAAGTGAAAGAAAGGCCCTTCGCAGAGGGAAGTAGGGATTTGTAGAGGTGCCAGAGCTCAAAGCGAAAAACTTAGAGATAAAAACATTTTGGGAGGTGTATCCTTCCCACCAACGAAAACGACTTAGAGTTCTCAACACTTTCCATGCTAAATATATAATAGGCGGTTCCCAAACCGAAAATAAAGTTTATTCCTCTTTTTACCATACTTTCACTTTCCATGGCTAACCGTATCCACGGGTGCCTTCCATACCAAAACTTTCCAAGGAATTTATTATTTGACAACATAAAGTAAATTTATTTCTCATTTCGGGACTGGGCATCCCTAATACCTTTGCCTTACTCTCGTGCAATGACAAGTTAATAGACACTCATCTTGAGAATAAGACATCTAGCATGGAAAATATTAGCCAGCCCTCACTGCTCCGCGAACGAAACGAACACACAAAAGAGAAGTTTATTTTGAAAATTAGAGATGGCACATACAAATTTGCTTAGAATGGAATACCGCATATAGGTAGATATAGTGGACTCATGTGGCCAAACTGGTTTGAAGGTTTTTGGATGCACAAGTAGAGATCGTACTTAGTGCAAAATGAAGGCTAGCAAAAGATTGAGAAGCGACCAACCAAGAAACGAATAATCTCATAAGTGAGCATTAAGCATAATTAACACCGAATAATGCACCACAAGTAGGATATAATTTCATTGCATAATTATTGACTTTCATGCTTGCATAGGGAATCACAAACCTTAACACCAATATTCATACCAAAGCATAATTACTCATCAACATAACTCACATATCATATCATCATATCTCAAAACTATTACTAAGAATCAAGTTTATTTTGTCTAATGATCTTCATGAAAGTTTTTATTATATCCTTCTTGGATATCTATCACTTTGGAACTAATTTTCATATGTTGCTTTTGACAAGCTCAAACAAATATAAGTGAAGATTATGAGCATAATATTTCTTTCTCTCAAATTAATTTAAGTGAAGCAAGAGAGAATTTCTTGAAAATTTTACTAACTCTCAAATAAATCTAAGTGAAGCAAGAGAGCATTTCTTCAAAAATACTAAAGCACACCGTGCTCAAAAGGATATAAGTGAAGCACTAGAGCAAGTCCATAGCTCATAAATTGAAGTGAAGCATAGAGAGCAATTCTAACAAGTCATGACATAATTTTGGCTCTCTCAAATAGGTGTGTTCAGCAAGGGATCAAGACTTAAAACACAAAATAAAACAAGCAAATACTCACATCATACAAGACGCTCCAAGCAAAACACATAGTATGTGACGAATAAAAATATAGTTTCGAGTAAAATACCGATGGTCGTTAGAAGAAAGAGGGGATGCCACTCGGGGGCATCCCCAAGCTTAGTTGCTTGCTCTCTTTTGGATAATAGCTTGGGATGTCGGGGCATCCCCAAGCTTAGGCTCTTCTTACTCCTTATTCCTTCATCCATCGTGAGATAACCCAAAACTTGAAAACTTCAATCACACAAAACTCAACAAAACCTTTGTGAGATCCGTTAGTATAAGAAAGCAAATCACTACTATAAGTACTGTAGTAAACCAATTGATATTTTCAGATTGTGAAGCAAGTACATTTTATATTCCTTCATTTTGCCTGAACATTTACCAGAGCATTCTCATGACCATAAAACCTCTCTCCACCAAATTTGGAATCAATTCATTAAGAAAATATTCCTCTAGAATTTTTTAAAGTTCCTAGACAGAGTTGATGTGTGTGAAACAAGTACCATTTTGGTTAATCCAATTGGTATGAAATTTTTATGGCATCTTACTATGTCCAAATCCTTAGGCCTTGCCAAATTTCAGATCAAGATGATACTCCATGTGAGTGAACCATCATGATCTTGATTCTGGACCATTTTGGTCAGTTGCAAAGCAACCATGTTGTTTCGTGGTCCAATTATCCTTAAACTCTCCACGATTATAGTCCTTCCTAAGCTGATCACCACAGACAAACTCTTTGGCCCCAATCGAGTTCCTGTTGATCACCAGTGCACGGCCAAGTTTACTGTAGTAAACTTCAAAGGTTGCTTACCATTTAACCACACAGCCTTTCATCGATCTACTACCGCGATTGAAACCTCCCCTGGAAGGACTAACCCCTAGACATAATTTTACAGCCTTTGGCACCTTCTCCTCTCTGGCTCATCTGGTGACCACCTCTCTGGCATGCCATGGACTCGAGCTGGATGGTTTCTAGCTCGGGCCCCTCCCCCTCTCGTCGTCTTCACGCGCGTGAGCGTGTCCAACAGCTAGCCCGTGTTGTCACCGTCCCCCTGGACTCATCTCCCTCTCCCGAAGCCTCCTCGTCGGCACTCGTCGCCGCTCGCGCACGGGAGCACTGTAGCTGACAGCGCATTAATGGCGCCCGACCTCTTTCTCTTCCCCTCCCTTGGCTCCTGCTGCCCCGTGCGTTCTGTAGCTTGTCCGCGTTCTCCCTCATCGCGTTCCCGCGCCTCCCCGTGATCGCTGTTGTCGCCAGGGCCTCGGCCGGATGTGCCCGGCGGCACCCGAGCCCGTGCCTCTTGCCCCGGCTATAAGTAGCCCTCCTCGCGACCTCCCGAGCTCACTAGCCTCCTCACCACTCTCCTCTAGCCCTCCCCAGCCACTTGCCTGAGCCCGAGCCGCTCTCCTCGACCCCCATCACCACCATGGCTGCCGCCGGTTTTTTCCACTGCTCCAATTTGAGCAAGCCGCGCGCTTCGCCCTCGTCTAACCACCACCAGAAGACCACACCGCCACCGGAGCACCTTCCCACCCCTTCGCCTTGTCGCTGGAGTCGCCATGGCCTCATCTTCACTTTTGGTCGAAACTCCAGTCTGCTGCGTTCAAGGCCTTGCGCGACCCTGTGCTCCCCGGCGAGCGTCTGAGGCCCAGGAGGATGCGGCACCTCTCCCCACTCTCGCCGGTGCCTTTACTCCGGCGGGAGGTGGCCGGAGTTGGCCGGGCCGGCGCTGGCCTCGCTCCTGCCTCGCCCCTCCTCTGCTCTGCGTGCGCGTCGGGGAAGAGAAGGAGAAGGAGGGAGGAGAAAGAGAGATGCCGCGGGCCCCACGCGTCAGAGACCCAAGCCCTGGCCCCGCCTTTGTGACACTGGATAAGTGGACGCGTAATACTCTGGATTACGTCTTCGTTTATCGAAAGCGTATTCCCCTTCTACTTCAGACAAAAATGCATTTCCACTTCAGTGAAGGCGTATTTCCAGGAAGTGCGCTTTCTGTTTTTCCGGCTACGGGCCTGTTTGTGAGGATTTTCTTACAAATAAGTCCCTGGCAGAAAAACACTCGTATCTTTCTCCCAACTCCAAATGAGGTGATTCCAAAGCCCACTTCTTCGTCTCGTCAAGCCTGTTCTGTTGGTGCCATTTTGACCATATTTTAACATTCAGAAAATGACCATTTTGCCCTTGCGCTTAATATGCCCCCTTCAGGAGAGAAACTTTTCCGGCGATTTGTTCCACGATCGTTCCGCACTTCTCCCCGGTGCATTCTTCATCCCCAGGCAAGCCACAACCACCATTTGCATGATAGCCATGCAGTAGCACTAGTTTTGAACTTGAATCTTTAATAACTATATGTTTGTTTTGCTACTGATGTTGTTATTTCGGTTATGCTTATGGACCAGTGATTACCGTCATGCTATGTTTTCTTGCACTCTGTTATCATGTTCTACCTGCTAGTGATACTTTCATATTGACCATGCTTGGCAGTAGTACATGTTGGGTTGATCATGTTCTTCGAGGCATCACTGTCATCGGTTACCGAATACCGTTGATATGCATTGTTTCCTTTAGTTGGTTAAGTGCTTACTCGGTTATGTTATTGATGTGTTCTTGCATGGTACTTATTGTTGATGCTAATGGTCATGTTATGCTATGAGTAGTGTTGTACTTGTAATATTCATGCTCGTCATTATGATATTCTCAGTTGGATATGAATTCATTGTTAATATGGTTGTTAGTTATGTTGCACCCCATGCTTATGTTGATATCATGCTCATGCATTGTAATTGCATCATGTTATATTATCATGGCTCAGCATATTGCATTGAAGTTTAACCAGATTAAATTGAACTTGAACAACTGTTGGCTGAGTCATGGTGCCACCATATCGAGCTGACCAGTGCAACCACGCTTGCCTTTATGGGAAGGTCCTAAATGGGTCTATTGTCATGCCTCTCGCCAGTGCCGCCAACGAGGGGAGGTTATGGGCACGCGCTACCCTAATCAGGTAGGCGGACATAAGCCTTGTGTGCCCATTGTTGTTGTTATGGTACCTTGTCCCCGTTTGGGACTGTTTATGTTTTGCCACGACAGTGGTCGTTAATGCCTTTGGTAGGCACGGGACCACCCAGGACTTAGCCCAAATGGGAGTTGGTGGAAGTAACCGGGAGAGTGTCATGGGCAGTAGATCCGTTTTGTCAGAATGTCGTTGGTCCACCCGAATGGGAGTGCGAGGCCATGGATTCTGTGGTGTGGGTACAGTGTGCTAACCTCTACAGAGTGTATATTAAATCTATCGATAGCCACGCCCGCGGATAAGGGCCCAGTTCATAGTTGGTCACGCTGTGGGTCAACAGTAATATTAATGATGTGCTTAATAACAACCCCGGTTCAATGATGAGATAAGTTGGTTATGTGATCCGTGAATGATCACCGTTTGGTTATGAGGTAACTCGTTGAGCCAAGAGTGGTTCTGTTTGTGATCCGTGAATGATCACCGTGGTATCAAGGATACCGAGTTGTTGGACATTCGTGATGTTGTGCGAGAATCGTGGGTAAAGATGAAGCTCCTTGTGGTCATTTAATGATTACTACGGTATTGTTTATACCAAGCTTGATTTGATCCTGAGATGATCGTGTGATGTCCGAGGTTGGTAAGTGATGCATGTGATGGTTACGAGGTAACCCGAGCAGAATAAGTGGTGCATATAGTGTCATCATGTTGCATGCTAGTATCGTCAGATTTATATGTTCATTCCATGCTCATATTGTTCTAGTTGTATCATGTTCATGTTGTTCATGCCATGTTATCCTGATGATCTCATGATAATTCCTGCTTAACCTGTAATTGCCATGCTGTTGTTTGTCTTGAATGCTTCTGGTTATTGTGAGCTTGCAAGTACATTCAATGTACTGACCTGGCGTGTCATGCCGGATTTGATTGCTTGTTTGCCGTGGATTCCTTGTTTGCGAGCTAGGATAAGCGTTCCAGCCAGAGTCCCTGCGGAGTGGAGTTCATCACCGTCGTCGATGTTCCGCTGCTAGAGTTATTCTGCTGCTTCGAGTTGTTCTGCTGCTTGCATAGAGCAACTGCGGCAGGCATAGTGTCGTCGTGCCGATGTAACCCTTGTACCAAAATAGACTTGTAATAAAGAGCTGATTTGTTCTATGCTAAGTAGTGTCGTATTCCAGAAGACTTCTCCTCGATCTCTGGGCTGGAATACGGGGCATTTCGGTTTCTCTAAGCTAGGGTGCCACAGGCTTGGTATCAGAGCAGGCCTGGCTGTAGGACGCCCTAGTCAGTGCGAGCGGTAAAAAGCAGTAGTAATCGGTAGTAATCGATAGTATTAGAGTCTGTCTTGTTTGTTGCATTTGGTTGCTGAATTTGTTTGTTGCAAACATTCATATAGCCTTATTATTTTGCTACTAACGTTTTATCTGGTGAGTGTAGCTGGCATCGGTTCGGATCCACTACAGCTCAGCCTTTGCATTTCTCCAGTTTTTTCTTCTTGCTCGTTCTTCGGAGTTTGGTGTCATTTCTGTCCCAGCAGAGTGATGCTAAGTGATCCCGACATTGTTTGCAAAAATGGTGCTCAGGAATCGCGCCGATGTCTTTCTTTCAGCCCCGCCTATCGTTTCGGTGATGGACATTCTTCTAGCCCGAATCGCTCTTTCATTTTGTCATGTTGGCAACCCTTAATGATCTTAGTTATCAAAAAGAGGGCAATGTCAGCAGCCTCAGTTTTTCCCGCTATCCTACTTCTTGGACGAGTACAGATCTTTTCCGTCCGCTTGATAATAATGTGGTTGCGACCTCGTGTCCCACTACATGATTACCGAGTGCGTCCTCGCCTCCGAGCTAGTCCAGGTTGCTACCTAGCTAAGGTAGCACTTGGTGTAGCGTCGTTTACACCAATTCTTCCACACATTTATTCGTCCTCGTGCACACCGTCACAGCATGCTAGATCATAGAACCAGAGATCCTGCGAGATTTGTGTGCTTAAGTAGGCATGCATATTGTGTGACTAGCAGTAATATGTGACATTGATGGTGTGTGAATTGATTGTTGTTGTGTGCTTTTGTTTAGTTGAGTTTTCTTTTGCTTCTTTCTTTTTGGGCCCCGGTGTTACATTATTTTTCCCCTATAAAGAGTTGCTCATAAACCAACACTGGACTCGAAGAAGTAATAAGGATTTCAAATATTTGGAAGAAGCTCAGCTAAACATTATGGTCTACCCAGTCAACTGCATTATAGCATTAATATCTGCTCAGAATACCAATGGTGTATTGGATTGATTATCAGCCTCAAGTCTACATCAGTACAAAATCCTCACAGCAGTAATGATCAAGTCAGCAGCAAGACAAGTCAGGTACAAGATCAACGGTATATTTTCAATCAAAGGTATGGATCATATACAAAATTTTGGCTCAACAATGCATGATGCTTGAAATATGTTATCATCCGAAATAAAGTCGGAATGTGATATGCTCAAGGAAGACAGTCAAACAAATCTCCCTCATGCAAATAATCAGCCACCGAATATTATGGGCGTGTGTGCAGATTTCAGTCTGCATATTAATATGAAGCTTTGGATGTAAGAAACTCAGTATTCTTTCACACGCTATCGGAAGAAATTTATGATGCAAGGCTCCTCGATTTTCCTCAGCATGATATGTGAACGGCTTCCGATCCAAGATACCCGGTCTTTCTCAGCAAGATACCTCGATAAAAGCTTCTGACAGGAAGAAATGATTTTTTCTCAACAAGTAAACCCGAGGAGAGCTTCTCAAGTACGGAACTCAGGCTTCTCCAGCACAATAATCAGACCAAGCTTTGTGTGTAAGCTATAGAGCCTTCTTCTGCACGATACCCAGACAAAAGATTTGAGCAGAAGTTAACAAGTCTTCCTCAGCAAGCTACTCGGATGGCTTCTCTCGTAAGCCACTCAGTCCGCATCAGTACCACACTATTGCACTGTCCTCAGAGATTATGCGGTGAGTTTGCAATATATGGCAGTACATCTTAAGAGTTAGATCAACAATATTTGTGGTCAGAAGTACAAGTCAGTCAAGGCATATGTCTGCTTCCGAAATCAAGTGTTCGGCTACAGATCTTTCCACCTATGCGGTGAGAATGCATCCCCGGACATGCAAGTTACTCGGATAGCATTCAACCCACGACACCTTGCTATCTTCAGTACGACACCGCATGTCGTATTCAGTATTGCTACAAGAGATGACCGCGTGAGTTTCTAGTATATGACAGTGCGGTTCAAGGACCAGATTGCAATAATTTTGTCAGAGGTGCAATTCAGTCAAAACATATGCCTACCTCAAGAATCAAGTGTTTGGTTGCATATGATTCTTATATATGGTGAGCATGCATCCCCAGTCATGTCAGTCACTCATATGAGATACGGAAAGGATCCAACAGATATACCTAACGAAAGTACGGATCCCACAGCCTCATGAATCATGCAAATGAAGATAAGAAGAGGTACACATCTTATGTAATACAAGGATCTACAAGATCTGGATAAGACATCATAGAATCAACAGTCTTGACAGTCTTGACAGTGGCCACCAAGGCCAATATTCCCGCACCGATAAGGAGATCTCATGAACTCTTGTATGGTTGACCTCAACAATGAGCTCTGTACAGCTACAAGCCCCGAGTATATGTCATATACGTGCGGAACCCAAGCACCAGGAATAATGACAGAAATATTGCACTAGACACAACCATGGTCATACGAAGAATCAAGGACAGGTGTGGCCAAGTTATTTCAGTAAGGTATTCTAACAAAGAAAATCATGACCGTTAAAGGGTGAGACTGACAGCAAAGGTATGATGATTTTTGCACGACCATCAGGGTCGGATACCCAAATCAGTTGGAGGCCGTAATTCCATATGGATCCACAAAGGCATACCCTTAGAGGCCTACTCTGTTTTACAAGAATTTCATATCCCGCTGGCCCGCTTGGAATGGTTAGTGTGGAAAAATCGAAATGGGTATACCGACAAAATGAGAAAATCAAAAGCCAAACAATCAGCTCAGACCCGGTATACTCACCGACGGAATCAAGTACACGGTCAGTCTGTCAGGAAAAAGCAATTGTCCGTCAGCCCCCTGTCGGGCCAGTCTCAAGATGTAAATATTTGAGGTATGACACAGCTATAACTCCATACCCCGTTATATTTCTCATGATAAAAGACAGCCAAATCTTTGGTACATATCTCATACTTGAGCCAAAGGAATAAATCAAAATGAATCAGTACCACTTATGAGCAGTCAGATCTCGTTAGAAGATGGCCATGATTAATTCTCATCATTTATTGAAACCAGAAGGCCTGCATTTATTTGAAGCAACCCCATGACAGAAGTAAAAAGGTTTTTATGACCAAAAGAAAATTTATGCTCAGATCCATGGGATATCACCACAGGTATGGAGAATCAACGTCAGTAAAAAAGGAATTGGTATATGAGCAAAGACCCGTCAGAATTTGGGGAAAGGTGAAGCAAGCCACCCCAGAGCAAGGTAATTTGATCATCTGAAATTCTTGGGGGAACAATAAATAAAGGAAAAGAAAGGGATACCCGAGTAGGAAACGGTGTCCTCAAGTCATACTTGTTCCCTAAGCAACCAAATCTCGAGAACGAGATTTCTTTAAGGGTTAAGAGTTGTAACAGCCTGGCTTTTGGCCCTTTTCTTTTTCTTTTGATTTATTTGGTTTTTGCTCTATTTTTCTTTTTGGAGTGGTTCTGTGGCCTTGCCACCTGGGAAATCATCCTCATTCCCCCTCCCAAGTGGCTCATCATTCTCAAAACCTTGCCAAGATCATGTCACTCCACTGCTTGACCAAACCCTAATTTATTTTTCTCAGGAATATTCCTTTTTCTATTAAAGGAATAACCCTGTCTGCCGTAGGTTGTGAGGCAACCTATATTTTTGTCCATCCAAAAATTCCCAAATAATTCTTATAAATTCTTTGGGTAATATGTTGATCAAATATGCCCAAACTTTCATGCCCTAGCCCAAGTAATTCCCCAATAATTATTCTTCATTTCTGTCCAGAGTGGCACTTTGTGAAGGAAGTGTCATTTATCTTATCTTGTTTGCTCCCAAACTTTTTGGGCATTCTTTTATGTCCAAATAATTGCCTCATGCAGAAATTCAACTTTATTTGCCAGCCCATCTTCCTCAGTGAATTTTCAAACTTTCTCTCAGACAGAAGGCATTGCGAAGGAAGTGCTAGGTAGGAGTACCCAAATGAGTTGAAATTTTGCACACTCCTTAATGTGATCATATCTTTACACTCCTCCAAATTTCAGCTCCATCCCTTGATCTATGTGAGCACAGGACCAAAGCTTTGCTTCTGCCAATATTTTCAGATTGTGAAGAAAGTACATTTATATTGCTTCATTTTGCCTGAAAATTTACCAGAGCATTCTCATGACCATAAAACCTCTCTCCACCAAATTTGGAATCAACTCATTAAGCAAATATTCCTCTAGAATTTTTGCAAGTTCCTGGACAGAGTTGATGTGTGTGAAACAAGTACCATTTTTGTTAATCCAATTGGTATGAAATTTTTACAGCATCTTACTATGTCCAAATCCTTAGGCCTTGCCAAATTTCAGATCAAGTTGATACTCCATGTGAGTGAACCATCATGATCTTGATTCTGGACCATTTTGGTCAGTTGCAAAGCAACCATGTTGTTTTGTGGTCCAATTATCCTTAAACTCTCCAGGATTGTAGTCCTTCCTAAGCTGATCACCACAGACAAACTCTTTGGCCCCAATTGAGTTCCTGTTGATCACCAGTGCACGGCCAAGTTTACTGCAGTAAACTTCAGAGGTTGCTTACCATTTAACCACAGAGCCTTTCATTGATCTACTGCCGTAGTTGAAACCTTCCCTGGAAGGACTAATCCCTAGACATAATTTTACAGCCTTTGGCACCTTCTCCTCTCCAGCTCACGCGGTGACCACCTCTCTGGCATGCCATGGTCGCGAGCTGGATGGTTTCTGGTTGCATATCGAGGGTAGACTTGCAACTAGGATCTCCAAATTGCATGTCGGACATGGAGTTGTAACGGGGGACAAAATGGGTCGGGCCCCGAGTTGCATAATGAGGGTGGACTTGGAACTAAAAAAAGCAGACCCGGTTGCATGTTAGGGGTGAAATTACAACTGAGACAAAAATTGTTGCCCACACCTCGCCCAAAAAGGTTGTGTGCCGAAGATGGCTTGCAATAAGGAGAAAAACACACGGGCCCATAGTTGCATGTCGAGGGGTCGAGTTGCAACTGGAACAAAAAGGACCAGCTAGATGTCAAGAAGGTGCACTCGCAACTAGTACAAAAAATGGACCAGACTCCAGATGCGTATAGAGGGGTGCACTTGCAATTGGGACAAAAAAGATAGCTCGGTTGCATGTCAGGGGTGGAGTTACAACTAAGGCAAAAAAGTTCACTTGATGAAAATCACTAAATGATAAAAACCCTAGATTAAAAAAGGGGAAAAAGCATAAAGATGGATCTGAGGTCTCCTATCGCATCATCATTGATTGCCATCTTCTTCCTCGTGAACCCCCAATCGACTCCCTCCATCCTGCTCCCGTCGGCTCTACTCCAAGACCAAGGGGAATGGGAGACAGAGAGTGGCGAATATGAGGAGGCAGCGACCAGCTCGTATCTTCAACTTATACAACGTGGGGCAAAAAATACCCCCCCCCCCCCAACGAGGTCGCACCACGAAAACGGACCGACAAAAGATGCACACATGAACTGGCCGACTAGTGAACACCGGACGTAAAGTGAGACATGGGAGTATGGATGCGCGTGAAAAATAACCCGCGATCAAGATTTGTACAACATTTAAAGCGAACAGGTCGAATGGCCAGCAACTTAGATGACACATTGCAAAGTTTGTTTTAAAAAGTGAATGAATCTAAAACAAATAAAGAAAGGAAAAGGAAAAGGAAAAAAATCAAAAAAAGGAACAGAAAATGGGAAGGAGAAATGGAAAAAAACATTTTAAAATAAAGCATGAATTTTAAAAAAAGAATTTAAAGAAAAATATATAAAAAGAAGAGTGAAAATTAGGAAAATGGAAAGGAAAAACAAAAATAATACCACCTGACTCGCGACGACAAATATGCATCAACGATGTGTATATACAGAAAGCATAGAATTACAGTGGAAGAAAAAAATATCTAAAGCGCTCACAAATAAAATTAGTGCAATGAACGGGCACATCACAAATAATAGAGAAGAAAACGAAAACTCAAAAAAGAAAAAAAAAAGAAAAAAAGGTGCAGACACATGAACAAAAAGGGTCACACACAAACAAGTTGCTACAGCGCAGTTCAAAAATAACAAAGCAAAGAAAAGCGGCCACACCTTTACCCCAACGGCCATAACGGGCCAGCAAAAAGAAACGAAAATAGGCACACACAAAAAAGATGCAGAATGGAACGAGCGACACAAGCAACAAAAAAGAAACTAGAACAAAATTTTGCACAAAAATTACAGCAACAGATCCAACGATGGAGTATCTAGATGTGAAATAGCAATTTCGTTTCCTTTAGGGACGAAGAGACTCTTTTTTGGAATTGGGAGGGATGAAGAGACTCTTTGTTGTGTTGGCTGCGGATCAAGTCCATACCCAGCTTTTCTTTGACAGATGTATATACAAACAACAATGTACTACTCCGGCCTTGCGTCAAATGGTCAAATCGCCGACACATTTAGTCCGCGCGTATCTGTTTGGGTTAAAATAAACGAAAACGGCGGCCAAACACACCGACGCAAAACCAAAAACGGTCCGCTTTCTATCCGTCTGGACACATTTTCGGCTCATATTTGGGCCCGATTTGCGTCCACACGGACACGAGAAGGACACACCGCGCGTTTGCGTGTTGGCCGCCCAACCACCGTTGCGGTCATATTTAATGCGACCCACCTCGGGCCCACATGGCAGCCATTGGAAGCGTCTGGAGTCCACGCTTATTTTAAATTGAAGGTGCAGGGGGTGGGGGGGAGGGGGGGAGGGGGCGACGGGAACGCCAAATGCAGGCCGAGCGAGAGGAGGAGGAGGAGCGACGTGCCCACTAGGGACGATAGGAAGAGGAGGAGTGCCGGGAGCAGGAGGAGGAGGAGCACGCGCCGCACAGCAGAGCCGCCGGCGCAGCCGATAGCGGACCATGGGCTGCGCCACGGCCGGACTTCGTCGACCTCATCGGCTCCAAGGACGAGGATGATGCCTAGGATTGCGTGCTGGGCGGCTGGGAGGCACTTTTTTTAGTTGTTAAATTTATGTTTAAATGGACTTTGGCTGGCCGTTTTAATGTTTAACTATGTTTACCTTTTTGCATGTTTAGACTTCAGAAGCCAAAAGTTCTAAACATAACACACGCACCTTGTATTTAATAAGTGATTCCCGGGCCACAATAAGACTATCTTCTTCTGACCACTCTACACGTGCCAACAACAGAGCCTAGCAACAACGGACTTCAGTCCTTAAATGTCTGAAAAATAGCTACATTAAAAGTTCCTCCTAGACCACTGCTTATAAGCATCTGATAAAATATTAGTAATACAGAATTTTTATAAACAAATCTGAAGGATGTATGTTCACACATAGGCTATCTGAAAGCAATTCTTTTTTATCTTCTTGTAGAAATTTATCACTATGCACAATTAGCATAAATTAAGCTAAAGGATTGTACCTAGGCAACCCACAACCACGTGTGCATTAAACCTTGTCTGAACTTTTCGGCTTGTTCCATGGCAGTAACAACAAATAACATCCATGAGGTAATTGTAGTCAGTGCCTACAGTCTAGCAGATTGTAATCTCTCTCTGTCAACATCTAGTAGCAGCACCAACAAGCAACGGCATAAACCCAAAACAATGATATATTTCTGTCAAAAAACCTCTCTTTCTTCCCACAAGTAAGCAGGAGCAACATAGCCTCTCTGTGTCTATTTGAGCCTTGTTCGGTTGTTCCTGCTCCATCATCTCCGTCGCACTGGCTGACGGCACATGGCACGGGCATAGCGTGGCTGCCATTGTCAGGTGGACGGCTAGCAAGTGGAGCACTCTCCTGTCCGCAGCCTGGAAGATGGGCGCGACTTCAAGCTGCACCCAGTGGCGCGACTCACGCGAGCCATCACGGCGTTAGTTGAGAATGGCGACCTGGTGGGCCGTGGGCGCGCTAGCCGCGCAAGGGTTGTGGACACCGGAAACAGCGACGCGCTCGCCGACGGCTCCCGGCAAGACCTGCGCAGCTAGTCCACAAGGGAGGCGAGGCCCATGAGGCGTTGATGATGGGGTGGCCCGGCATGGCTGGGTCGTGAGCAGGAAGCTCTCATGTAGGCTCCTGCAGTTCACCACCCAGTCCGACTGTCCGAGTACAGCGGTGGCGACATTGGTTTCACCTTTTCTTTGAAATTGGAACTCCATTACTGAAATCGGACATGTCCTCCAGATCGTCGTCTGCGCAAATCCAAGAAAGTAAATCTGATCAGATCAAACAACACGTGGATTTGCGCCCGTATCTCGCCACGCCCGGCTCCAATCTCGAACCTCCGATGCCCCTTTCATCGATGAGGCTCCGTGTGTGCTAGGGATGTGGCACGGCGGTCGACGGGGCAAGCGACGCGGCGATGCAAAAGACCAGTTGTGGACGTCGGTGATGGCTGGGCGAATCCAGGGTACTCGCAGCGGCTCATCGAGGGAGCCACCGGGGAATCCCGACAAGGACAGATTCAGAGCCTCTCTATCTCTCTATGTCTCAAGATCTGATCTCTCCTTTCTGTCTCTCTCGATTTTATCAAGGGATCCAATGGGCTGGGTAGCCGTGGAAGGCTCGGACACCTGCATGGCCGTGGAAGGCTAGGGAGATGGATGAAGTGAAGAGGAGTACAGGAATCCCTTCGTTCTCATAGATGGACCGGCCCATAGGTGGGGCGCTACGGACGTATGAATAAGATAGATAGGTCCTCGGATTAGTCCCACCTCGTGTATATATTTTATTAAATAGATAAAATCATTTAAACGGGACGAAACCAAGAATATCATTTTACTTTAATAGTAGGTATATATATATCTCTCCCTAATAATAAAGCACGGATTGACTTTGTCAGGTTCACCATCACAATACGCTTTCTTCATGTGAATTTACGCTTTCAGTTTGAATTTAAAATGTATAAGCAAGGTGGTACTAATAAAATTTGATACGTCCCGAACGAGCGAGGCGTAGATGCATCCTCATCCTGACGACGATGGCATCCCTGGTGGGCTCGAGCCACGACGGGTTGTTTCCGTCCAGGATTATATACAAGGAAAAAACGTTTCTTTTCCAACTTGGTCTCTGTCCACGCCACGCATTGTTGCGTCTACAAGTAGATCGATCGCGCCGTGTCTCCGGTTGTGCAGCCTCCTGTTGTCTCAGTTTTATTCCTCTCCCATCTATCCTCCTTTGCGCGGGCGTGTTCCTTCGACTGGGTGCCCTCCTTGCGCTGATGATAGGAGTTCTAGATGATTCTTGTATCTCTTGATGAGGAGACTGCTGAGAAGAGTTGATCGCCGGGCCTCGGCAAGGAGCGGGCCAGTGGGGCCGAGCAGCGACACTCCGGTGGATTTCATGAAGAAGTGGATGCATCATTAAGGACGTGGCGATGGTGTTCTGGAAGCCGTCGCTGGTGTCGGAGATCGGTTGTTATGCGTGGTCCAACGGCTGCACGATGGCGGCGCAGGACACTACTTCTGCATGATAGATACTACGCCATCTACACGTCCGTGAAGGAGGGTGGGACGTGCGCCGGTGGCTCTTCTGGGAGGTTATGGCGACCAGGATGGGGGGACAGAACGGCGCCTAGAGGTCGCCCTCGAGCACAACCCGGCTCATCACAGCCGCCATGGTCTCCCGGGTTTGCGCCAAGATCGACGGCTTGATGCGGTTGACTTGCTCGCTAGCACGCGTGGTACATACATGCATGTATCGGTACGTAGAACATCACCATCAAGATATGCTCGCGCGGCGGCCGCAACAACCAATTCACGGGAGTGCTCAAGAGGATACTCTCCTCTAGCTCCTCTGTGTTAGTTCCAGCTCTGCAACAGAACTATTTTGTTTCTACCCATAAGTCATTGGTCTCGGTCAATCCATGCCATGGACACTGTCGCCGTCATCAAGCAGAAGGATTCCTTGTCATTGACAGACTGAACAGCGAGGCTTCATCTAATTTATCATCTTAAGTCATGTTTATATTTGTCACATCTGGGATCCTCATCGTTTTTGCTATTCAGTTCGTATCGATCATCAGTTATTCAATCCATCCTAATCGGATCAGCCAGTTTGTTTTTCTCAACAGTCGTTGATCGTTTGGTCATACATTAGAGTATTGATGGTATGACTTATACGTGAGGCAATTATGTACTGTAGCTGATGCAATTGTGCAATCAATTTCTCCAGTCTAAAACAATGCGAACAGCTTGGACTGCCTATAATGATTGCCTGAGTTGATGCTGCTGCACTGCCAACGGCTTATACAGGGTCACTGATTTAATCTTGGCGTGTACTCCTCATGGCATCTTTATTCTTTAATAAATAGCATGACTTGGTTATCGCCTTTCAGTACTGTTCATCTTTCATGTTGATTAAAATTTTCCTTGCACTGTTTGGTGGCCGTAATTAATTTACAAAAGTGCAGAATAATTGTGCTAATGTGAAAGTCTGAGCAATTTTATTTTGGATCTAAGCACTTTAAATTTAGTTATATGGTGCAGATGTATTTGTTATAGTTTTAGTTAAGGTATACACATTTTTATTGAACTTATCAGTCTATTTTTTGCACTAGCAACATTAAAGCAATACAAGGGAGGAGCTTTTATAAATGCTTTCATTCATTTATTTGGTTTAATTAAGTGCTATTATATTCAAACTGATTCCTACCGCTGGGGCTGCACACGAATGTGTATATTGCCAGTACACCCTCCTTGCTGTTGAGCATCGGCGCCACATCCTCCTCCTCCGCTATTGCAAGGTAGCGACGGGGGCACAACGGCCATTACATCTCCATGGAGATACAAGCAAGGAAGAAGAGAACCCCACAGTACAAAGCACGAACAAGTAAGTACGACTTAGATCCAAAAAAGACAATCATGGTTTTTATTTTGATTTGTTGTAATCCATGCATCTGTCATTCATGTATCACTGATTCAGATTAAAACAATTATGTAATAATCAGAAAATAACCATGCACAAATGTGATATGTTTCTCAAGCAAGTTCGACTAATTACTAATGCATGCATCAATAACGAAAACACGGTTTCATATATATCTTTTTTTAATGCAACTTCTGTATATGGGATGGCTTATTTGATTGAGTTGTGATTCCTTGCTCCAGCAATCAGGTCCTTTAATCGCAAGAGTAACAATTATTTCAATTTCACTTAATCATCATTCTAACTTGAAACTTATCAAAACAATTCTAACTTTACAATATGTAAATGCAAGCTCATGTGTAATATAACTCACAGTGAAGCAGCCAAGTGCCGGCACGACTGGGGTAGCATGTTGAACTAGAGAACTTGGACCTGTGGGGTCTTGAGCCCCCCCCCCCCCCTCCCTTTTTTTGAACACATCTTGAGCCCTTCTTATATTGAGCTAGATGCATGTAATTTTATTATCCCGATGCAACGCACGGGCATATTTACTAGTATATAGATATAGATATAGATATAGATTTAGTTTTTCTAAATCCAAGCGAACAATGTGTCGGCCTCCATTGGGCGCACCCCCCGACCCAAACCAAAAAACGAACATACCCATCCGCTCAGCCAATCCAAACAAAAAAAAACTACAAAATCCATAGCCGTTTGCATTGGCGCATAGGAGTTGCCTAACACGTTGCATGCATCATTGGATCTTCTATATCTAAATGACTAGCCCCCACTAATCTATTTTTCTCAACATGCAAATATGACAACTCATCAAGCAACATGCATTAGAAAAGGTCCACCTCAATATTCAATGAGTCATAGGAAAAGATTCACCTCAACATGCAAACATGCATGATATATTTAATAAATAGTTTACAAAAACACAATAAACCATACATATTTGTAGTTTTAGCTCTTATATTATTACTCTGAATATTCTTTATTTTCATAGAATCAATATCTTTGAAATATATTACAAAATATTCCCGCAACAACGTGCACGGCATCATCTAGTAAGCCTGTAGAAGACGAGCACCCATGTGTAACGCGACTTAATTGCCGGAGCCGAAGCCATCCCAAATGTAATTTTCAACTAAAAATAGGCCAAAATTTCCTTTAACACAAACCAAAATTCCGCACCCAGTAATATCATAAGTTCATCGTGTATATATCGGCCGACAAATTGCAACCCGAAACAAGACATATCTATACTTCTATACTACTATTAGAAGAGCAAACATAAACTCCCCTAAAGTCACACAACAAACTGTACAGGAGATATCTAGGACCCTCCGATCAAATCAACTTAAACATATCCTACTACCCACGTTATATCAATGGTCTGCCATCCAGATTAACGACTGAGATCAAATGTTCTGCCGAGCAGACGCCGCAGTCTGCCAAATAGCGCCCCGCGTCCCCCGCCCGCACCAAGCGGATCGATTCCAAGGATCTGTTCCTCACAAAGCGATTCACTGCAGAAGACTGCTATCCAGCTAGAGAGACAGAAACTTTGCCACAAGCAAAGGAGATCAGCTATTCCAAGGATCTGTGGAGGGGCGTATCTGGCAGAGCAACCTACGCGGAAGCAGCTAGAGGTATGGATGGGAATCGCAGTGGTGGCCGCCGAGGAGGTGGAGGAGGGGCTGGTCGTGGTGATGCCTCCCGCACGCCAAGCGACCAGGGTCGTTCCACGGCCCAAGGACAGATGTCGTCGCAAATGATGCCAAGATGGGTGCCTTCCACCCCCAAGGACAGTCTGGGATGCAAGGGCAGCCTCAAGGTAATTTCGGGCCAATCCACCAATTCAATAGTCAGGGGGGATGCAAGGGATGCAGCCATGGCAAGGGGCTCAATTCCCCCAATACAATCAGTGGTCACAGTAGTTCCTCCCTGCTATGCCAGTTCTACACCAACAGCAACAGCAGTTTGGGCCTCCCCCTATGCAGTTTCAGTCTGGACCTCAGTTCCAAAATCTGGGAGAAGGGCAATCAAGCACTTACCAGCAAAATTCTCAAAACCTGCAGCAGAAGAAGAAGACCAAGAACTTCAATTCTCAGAAAGAGCAACGGGGGTGATCAAACAGTGCTGATAAATCTGACAGCGGCCAAAAAAAGAGGAAGCTGTCATCAACTCTGATCCAAAGATAAAGGATGTGATTTGTTACAATTGTGGAAAACCAGCCCATTTTGTTGGTACCTGCCCAATCCCAAAAAAATGTTTCATCTGCCACAAGGTTGGACATCATATGGATAATTGTCTGGAGTGGTATAAACCACAAGCCACTGCACAATATTATGGAAGTGTTAATGCTGGCTTGGGCTTCTTCCATATTGAAGTTGAGGGTAAAGAGGCTACCAAGTGGTTAAATCTGACCAATGTATGTGTGGTAGTGATTGAAGAAGGCTCCATTACCACCCAAGAACTGAAACACAACTTCTCTGACATATGGAAGACTAACTGGCCATGCCAAGTGAGACAACTGACTGAAAAACGTTTCCTGGTCAGATTCCCACCTCACAAGAAAGTTAAGGACCTGGTGGAGCTCCCTTCCATTAATCTCAGAAAGAAGGGTGTGACTGTTTCTTTTGACAAGTGGGATGGAGAAGAAGTTGCATATGCTGAGCTACAGGAGGTTTGGGTGACAATGATGGGTATTCCTGTTAACAAACTTACCTGGAAAGTGATCTCATAGATTGCCTATATACTGGGTGTTCTAGTCAATGTAGACTGGCATGAAATTTTCAGAAGTTTCTATGAAAATGTCAAAGTCCAGATTGCTGTCAGAGATGTTTCTAAGATCCCATCTGAAAGACTAGTGGAGATTGATAAAGAGCTCTTCCTTATATCTTTCCTGGTTGAAACAACCCCAATTGTGGAGGTTGCTGGCCCTAGCATGCAGGAGACAGAAAACTCTGATGAAGATCTACTAGAAGGTGATCCTAAGAAAGATCTACATTTACATGGGCCCAAAGATATGGAGACTGACAAAGACAAAGACAAAAACAAAAGTTCAACTGCTAAGGGTCCTGCTCAGAACTCTCAAAAAATCACCATCACACTCCAAAAATCCCATGGAAATAATGAGCACTCTAGAAAAGAGGGTACAGAGTGTTATTTTGGATATGAAGAGAGATGAGAATTTCAAAAAATCCATGCAGAAAAAGTCACCTGAGGAGAACATTGGTGTCCAACTGCTTGAGCAATTTAATGAAGAGTCTGAAGGCGAGAGATGTATAGAAGCTCCAACCCAACAGCCACAACAGGGGTAAACAAAAAATTGGGGCCCTATTGTGGCGCCCAGGATGAGTATCAGAATTAGAAGGGATGGAAGAACAGCCATACAGAGAGCTGCAGTCCTCAAGAAGCTCAAGGACCTGGAGATACCTAAAGGTAACAAAAACACCAATTCCTTTTCTGCTTTCAATGATGAAAATTTGCTATCAAAAGCCAAGAAAGCTGGCCTAAACTTACGTGATGATGATAATACTATTTCTTATAATATTCGGACCATTAGGCTGATTGATAATGATAGATTATACACTTTTAAAGAATCACACCCTGAATATTTCCTCCCTATTGACTTAGATATCAGTTTTGAGGATTGTAATATTGAATCCTCAGCAAATGTAGGCCCAGAATGTGTTCACATTAGTGACACGGCTAGTGATACCCCTACATGGGCTGAGGTAGTGTCAAGTAAAAAAAGTAGTTGTAGAAAATTGGATTTTATCAATGGTAGTAGGTCTAATTTGGAATGTTAGATGGCTTAATAAGCCTAAAAAACTTAGTGCAGTGGGAAAACTCATTAGAGATGCACATGCTGACTTGGCAGGGTTCTCTGAGTCTAAGAAATAATCTTTTTCTAGTGCTCAGATTAAGTCTATTGATCCAAACAATGATTTCACCTGGAACTGGATGCCAGCTATTGGTACTGCAGGTGGTATCTTGGTTGGGGTTAAGCAAGATGATTTTGAGATTATCTCTGTAGATATTCTGCAATTTTCTGTTGCTTGCTTAATCAAAGATAAAAAAGATGGTAAGGTTTGGAGGTTTATCACTGTATATGGGGCTGCATATGATAATCTCAAGCTTGAGTTTATCAATGAGCTTCACAATACTATGGAGGCCTAGCTGGGTCCTACCATTATTGGAGGTGATTTTAACCTGGTTGGAAGTAGTGATGAGAAGAACACTAGTTCTGTTAATTTGCATTGGGTGACCCTTTTCAATGACTAGGTGAATAAGTATGCCCTCATTGAATTGAAGAACTATACTAGAAAATATACTTGGGCCAATAACCAGGATAATCTGGTGATGGCTAATATTGATAAAATTTTCATTTCCACATGTTGGGAAAGTCTTTTCCTAGCTGTGCAAATCAAAGCCCTTCCTAGGGTGGGTAGTGATCACCCCCCCCCCCCTAGTTTTTGGTACTAGAGCTATCCAGCCACCAAGAGATAAACAATTTAGGTTTGAGAAATGGTGGCTGCAGGTAGAGGGCTTTGATGACCTGGTCAAAAATACTTGGAACAACCCATGCTCCATTACAGACCCTATGGACAGATGGCAATTCAAAATTAGATTGCTTAGGAGGGTATGTAAAGGTTGGAATGCCAATTATGAGGCTGCTAAAAATAGGAACAAACAACAGTTGGTTGCTTAATATGATTTAATGGATATTGAGTCTGAGACAAAGGTGCTCTCCCCACCTTCTAAAGCTCGTATGAATAAGATTGCCCTGGATTTACAAAACATTTGGAGACTAGAAGAAATTAAATCTAGGCAAAGATCTAGAGAAAGAAATATTTTAGAAGGGGGGAGGAATACTGCTTACTTCCATGCTTTGGCTAATCAAAGAAGGAGGAAAAACAGATTAACATGTTAAAAGGACCAGATGGGCCTGTAGAAGATACCAAGAATATTATCAACATTGCTGTAGATTATTATAAGCAACTGTTTGGGAAGGAAGAGACTTTAGATATTGAGTTAGATGATAACTTCTGGGACCCCTCTGAAAAGGTCTCCAAGGATCATAATATGAAACTTCAGGCCAATATTAGAGAGGAGGATGTTAGAAAAGCAGTTTTTGGTTCTTATGATGAAGGGGCCGCTGGCCCTGATGGCTTTCCTTTCCTCTTTTATCAGCATTTTTGGGAGACTATAAAAAGTGACCTGATGTTGATGGTGGAGGCCTGGAATAATGATTCTTTAGATCTTTATAGACTGAATTTCTCTCTACTAACCTTGATCCCAAAAGAGCCTGATGCTGATATTATTCAGAAATTCAGGCCTATTGCTTTATCTAATTGCAGTTTTAAGATCTTTGCTAAATGCCTAGCCAATCAGTTAGGAGATATTGGGGATGAAATAATTTCCCAAAATCAAACTGCTTTTATTAAGGGTAGGTACATAGCGGAGAGTGTGGTAACTGCTCATGAAATTATTCATGATGTTGTGATCAATAATAAAAAAGGGTTTGTCTTTAAGCTTGACTATGAAAAAGCATATGATAGAATTAGCAAAAGCTTCCTGCTGAAAGTAATGTATCAAAGAGGATTCAACCCAAAATGGATGAGGAAAGTTGAATCTATTCTTTATAAAGGTTCAGTGGGTGTTAGGATTAATGATTGCAATAGTGAGTTCTTTGAAACTTTTAAAGGGGTTAGGCAAGGGGACCCTGCATCACCCATGCTTTTTAACTTGGTAGCAGATGTATTCAGTAGAATGCTTAATAAAGCTGCTAAGAACAATTTGCTGTCTGGCTTGATGAGTAACATTTTCCCTCAGGGGATAATCAGTCTGCAGTATGCAGATGATACTCTCTTATTCCTAGAGAGTAACATTGAATCTGCAAAAAACCTAAAATGGCTACTTGCTTGTTTTAAACAAATGTCAGGTCTAAGGATTAACTTCCATAAATGTGACCTAGTTCCTATCAATGCTAATGAAGAGGAGTCACACAGTGTTGCTCAAGCTTTATCTTGTGGCTTGGGCTCCTTCCCTCTTAAATACCTTGGTTTCCCCCTCCACCACTCCAAACTAAAGAGAGAAGACTTACAACCTGTGGTTGATAAAGTCTTGAAGAAAGCTGCTGGATGGAGAGGGAGACTACTAGGATATGAGAAAAGTTAATTTTAGTTCAGTCATGTTTGCCTAGCATTCCTACTTATCTTATGAGTATGATAAAGTTTCCCAAGTGGGCTATTAACCTGATTAACTCTCAGATGGCACACTGTTTTTGGGACAACTATGAGGGTCATTGAGGGAGTCCTGGATTAAGGGGTCCTCGGGCGTCCGGTCTATGTGATGTGGGCCGGACTAATGGGCTATGAAGATACAAGACAGAAGACTTCGTCCCGTGTCTGGATGGGACTCTCCTTTGCGTGGAAGGCAAGCTTGGCGTGCGGATATGTAGATTCCTTTCTCTGTAACCGACTTTGTACAACCCTAGTCCCCTCCGGTGTCTATATAAACCGGAGGGTTTAGTCCATAGGGATAACTATAGTCATACAGGCTAGGCTTCTAGGGTTTTAGCCATTACGATCTCGTGGTAGATCAACTCTTGTAATACTCATATTCATCAAGATCAATCAAGAAGGAAGTAGGGTATTACCTCCATAGAGAGGGCCCGAACCTGGGTAAACATCGTGTCCCATGCCTCCTGTTACCATCGACCTTAGACACATAGTTCGGGACCCCCTACCCGAGATCCGCCGGTTTTGACACCGACATTGGTGCTTTCATTGAGAGTTCCTCTATGTAGTCTCCAGAAGGTTCAATGGCTCCGTCAATCATCTACAACAACGTTACCCAGGAAGAAGTTTTTCTCCCCGGACAGATCTTCGTATTCGGCGGCTTCGCATTGCGGGCCAACTCGCTTGGCCATCTAGAGCAGATCGATAGCTACGCCCCTGGCCATCTATCCCGGAGGGCCCCATGGGCTGAAGTGGGAAGGGAACCAGCCCTTAGTGGGCTGGGGCGCCCCCCATGGGCCTCCCTCCTGCGCCTAGGGTTGGAAACCCTAGGGTGGGGGGCGCCCCACTTGCCTTGGGGGGGAAGCCACCCCCCCTTCCCCCTTGGCCGCCGCCCCCCCTTGGAGATCCCATCTCCCAGGGCCGGCGCCCCCCCAGGGGGCCTATATAAAGGGGGAGGGAGGGCAGCAACATTACAGCCTTGGGCGCCTCCCTCCTCCCCTGCTACACCTCTCCCTCTCGCAGAAGCTCGGCGAAGCCCTGCCGAGACCCGCTACATCCACCACCACGCCGTCGTGCTGCTGGATCTCCATCAACCTCTCCTTCCCCTTGCTGGATCAACAAGGAGGAGACGTCGCTGCACCGTACGTGTGTTGAACGCGGAGGTGCCGTCCGTTCGGCACTCGGTCATCGGTGATTTGAATCACGGCGAGTACGACTCCGTCATCCACGTTCATTGGAACGCTTTCGCTCGCGATCTACAAGGGTATGTAGATGCACTCCTATCCCTCGTTGCTAGTATACTCCATAGATGGATCTTGGTGAGCGTAGGAAAATTTTAAAATTATGCTACGATTCCCAACAATGGTATCAGAGCCAGGCCTATGCGTAGTTACTATGCACGAGTAGAACACAAAGCAGTTGTGGGCGTTGATGTTGCCAATTCTTCTTGCCGCTATTAGTCGTATCTTGTTTCGGCGGTATTGTAGGATGAAGCGGCCCGGACCGACCTTACACGTACGCTTACGTGAGACAGGTTCCACCGACTGACATGCACTAGTTGCATAAGGTGGCTAGCGGGTGTCTGTCTCTCCTACTTTAGTCGGAACGGATTCGATGAAAAGGGTCCTTATGAAGGGTAAATAGAAATTGGCAAATCACGTTGTGGTCATACGTAGGTAAGAAACGTTCTTGCTAGAAACCTACAAACCACGTAAAAACTTGCAACAACAATTAGAGGACGTCTAACTTGTTTTTGCAGCATGTGTTATGTGATGTGATATGGCCAGAAGATGTGATGAATGATATATGTGATGTATGAGATTGATCATATTCTTGTAATAGGAATCACGACTTGCATGTCGATGAGTATGACAACCGGCAGGAGCCATAGGAGTTGTCTTTATTATTTTGCATGACCTGCGTGTCATTGAATAACGCCATGTAAATTACTTTACTTTGTTGCTAAATGCGTTAGCCATAGAAGTAGAAGTAATTGTTGGCGTGACGACTTCATGAAGACACGATGATGGAGATCATTCTGTCATGCCGGTGACGAAGATGATCATGGTGCCCCGAAGATGGAGATCAAAGGAGCAAAATGATATTGGCCATATCATGTCACTATTTGATTGCATGTGATGTTTATCATGTTTTTGCATCTTATTTGCTTAGAACGACGGTAGTAAGTAAGATGATCCCTTATGATAATTTCAAGAAAAGTGTTCCCCCTAACTGTGCATCGTTGCGAAGGTTCGTTGTTTCGAAGCACCACGTGATGATCGGGTGTGATAGATTCTAACGTTCGCATACAACGGGTGTTGACGAGCCTAGCATGTACAGACATGGCCTCGAAACACACGCAATACACTTAGGTTGACTTGACGAGCCTAGCATGTACAGACATGGCCTCGGAACACGGAGGACCGAAAGGTCGAGCATGAGTCGTATAGAAGATACGATCAACATGGAGATGTTCACCGATCTTGACTAGTCCGTCTCACGTGATGATCGGACACGGCCTAGTTAACTCGGATCATGTTTCACTTAGATGACTAGAGGGATGTCTATCTGAGTGGGAGTTCATTGAATAATTTGATTATATGAACTTAATTATCATGAACTTAGTCTAAAATCTTTACACTATGTCTTGTAGATCAAATGGCCCACGTTGTCCTCAATTTCAACGCGTTCCTAGAGAAAACCAAGCTGAAAGATGATGGCAGTAACTATACGGACTGGGTCCGAAACCTGAGGATCATCCTCATAGCTGCCAAGAAAGATTATGTCTTAGAAGCACCGCTAGGTGAAGCACCAATCCCAGAGAACCAAGACGTTATGAACGCTTGGCAATCACGTGCTGATGATTACTCCCCCGTTCAGTGCGGCATGCTTTACAGCTTAGAACCGGGTCTCCAAAAGCGTTTTGAGAAACATGGAGCATATGAGATGTTCGAGGAGCTGAAAATGGTTTTCCAAGCTCATGCCCGGGTCGAGAGATATGATGTCTCCAACAAGTTCTTCAGCTGTAAAATGGAGGAGAACAGTTCTGTTAGTGAGCACATACTCAGAATGTCTGGGTTGCACAACCGCTTGACTCAGCTGGGAGTTAGTCTCCCGGATGACGCGGTCATTGACAGAATCCTCCAGTCGCTTCCACCAAGCTACAAGAGCTTTGTGATGAACTTCAAGTCTGAAACACAAGTCTGAAACCTTTGAAAAGTTCAAGGAATTTCAGAGTGAGGTTGAGAATCAATGTGACAGGAAAATAAAATTCTTACGATCAGATCGTGGTGGAGAATATTTAAGTCACGAATTTGGTACACACTTAAGGAAATGTGGAATAGTTTCACAACTCACGCGGCCTGGAACACCTCAGAGAAACGGTGTGTCCGAACGTCGTAATCGCACTCTATTGGATATGGTGCGATCTATGATGTCTCTTACCGATTTACCGCTCTCATTTTGGGGCTATGCTTTAGAGACTGCCGCATTCACTTTAAATAGGGCTCCGTCGAAATCCGTTGAGACGACACCGTATGAATTATGGTTTGGGAAGAAACCTAAGCTGTCGTTTCTAAAAGTTTGGGGATGCGATGCTTATGTCAAGAAACTTCAACCTGAAAAGCTCGAACCCAAGTCGGAAAAATGCGTCTTCATAGGATACCCTAAGGAAACCATTGGGTATACCTTCTGCCTCAGATCCGAAGGCAAGATCTTCGTTGCCAAGAACGGGTCCTTTCTGGAGAAGGAGTTTCTCTCGAAAGAATTGAGTGGGAGGAAAGTGGAACTTGATGAGGTGATAGTCACCCCTTCCGAACCGGAAAGTAGCGCAGCACGGGAAAATGTTCCTGTGGTGCCTACACCGACTGGGGAGGAAGTTAATGATGATGATCATGAAGCTTCGGATCAAGTTACTACTGAACTTCGTAGGTCCACAAGGACACGTTCCGCACCAGAGTGGTACGACAACCCTGTCCTGGAAATCATGTTGTTAGACAACGGTGAACCTTCGAACTATGAAGAAGCGATGGCGGGCCCGGATTCCGACAAATGGCTAGAAGCCATGAAATCCGAGATAGGATCCATGTATGAAAACGAAGTATGGAATTTGACTGACTTGCCCGATGATCGGCGAGCCATAGAAAATAAATGGATCTTTAAGAAGAAGACAGACGCGGATGGTAATGTGACCATCTATAAGGCTCGACTTGTCGCTAAGGGTTATCGACAAGTTCAAGGGGTTGACTACGATGAGACTTTCTCACCCGTAGCGAAGCTGAAGTCCGTCCGAATAATGTTAGCAATTGCCGCATACTATGATTATGAGATGTGGCAGATGGACGTCAAAACGGCATTCCATAACGGCTTCCTTAAGGAAGAGTTGTATATGATGCAGCCGGAAGGTTTTGTCGATCCTGAGAATGCTAACAAAGTATGCAAGCTCCAGCGCTCAATCTATGGGCTGGTGCAAGCATCTCGGAGTTGGAACATTCGCTTTGATGAGATGATATAAGCGTTTGGGTTTACACAGACTTATGGAGAAGCCTGTGTTTACAAGAAAGTGAGTGGGAGCTCTGTATTATATGTGGATGACATACTATTGATGGGAAATGATATAGAATTCTTGGAAAGTATAAAGGCCTATTTGAATAAGTGTTTTTCAATGAAGGACCTTGGAGAAGCTGCTTATATATTAGGCATCAAGATCTATAGAGATAGATCGAGACGCCTCATTGGTCTTTCACAGAGTACATACCTTGACAAGATATTGAAGAAGTTCAATATGGATCAGTCCAAGAAGGGGTTCTTGCCTGTATTGCAAGGTGTGCAATTGAGCACGGCTCAATGTCCGACCACGGCAGAAGATATAGAAAAGATGAGTGTCATCCCCCATGCCTCGGCCATAGGGTCTATTATGTATGCCATGCTGTGTACCAGACCTGATGTAAACCTTGCCGTGAGTTTGGTAGGAAGGTACCAAAGTAATCCCGGCATGGAACACTGGACAGCGGTCAAGAATATCCTGAAGTACCTGAAGAGGACTAAGGATATGTTTCTCGTTTATGGAGGTGACGAAGAGCTCGTCGTAAAGGGTTACGTCGACGCTAGCTTCGACACAGATCTGGATAACTCGAAGTCACAAACCGGATACGTGTATATTTTGAATGGAGGAGCAGTAAGCTGGTGCAGTTGCAAGCAAAGCGTCGTGGCGGGATCCACATGTGAAGCGGAGTACATGGCAGCCTCGGAGGCAGCACAGGAAGCAGTCTGGATGAAGGAGTTCATTACCGACCTAGGGGTGATTCCCAATGCGTCGGGCCCGATGACTCTATTCTGTGACAACACTGGAGCTATTGCCCTTGCGAAGGAGCCCAGGTTTCACAGGAAGACCAGGCATATCAAGCGTCGCTTCAACTCCATTCGTGAAGTTGTTCAAAATGGAGACATAGATATTTGTAAAGTACATACGGATCTGAATGTAGCAGATCCGTTGAATAAACCTCTCCCTAGAGCAAAACATGATCAACACCAGGACGCAATGGGTGTTCGATTCTGTTGGGAATCGTAGCATAATTTAAAATTTTCCTACGCTCACCAAGATGCATCTATGGAGTCTACTAGCAACGAGGGGAAAGGAGTGGATCTACATACCCTTGTAGATCGCGAGCGGAAGCGTTCCAATGAACGTGGATGACGGAGTCGTACTCGCCGTGATCCAAATCACCGATGACCGAGTGCCGAACGGACGGCACCTCCGCGTTCAACACACGTACGGTGCAGCGACGTCTCCTCCTTTCTTGATCCAGCAAAGGGGGAGGAGAGGTTGATGGAGATCCAACAGCACGACGGTGTGGTGGTGGATGTAGCGGCTCTCCGGCAGGGCTTCACCGAGCTTCTGCGCGAGAGAGAGAGGTGTTGCAGGGGAGGAGGGAGGCGCCAAAGGCTGTAGTGTGCTGCCCTCCCTCCCCCCCCCTTTATATAGGCCCCCAAGGGGGGTGCGCAGCCCTTGGAGATGGGATCTCCAAGGGGGGGGCGGCGGCCAAGGGGAAAAGGGGTTGCCTTGCCCCCCAAGGCAAGGGGAAACTCCCCCCCCCTAGGGTTCCCAACCCTAGGCGCATGGGGGGGAGGCCCAAAGTGGCGCCCCAGCCCATTAGGGGCTGGTTCCCCTCCACTTTCAGCCCACGGGGCCCTCCGGGACAGGTGGCCCCACCCGGTGGACCCCCGGGACCCTTCCGGTGGTCCCGGTACAATACCGATAACCCCTGAAACTTTCCCGGTGGCCAAAACTGGACTTCCTATATATAATTCTTCACCTCCGGACCATTCCGGAACCTCTCGTGACGTCCGGGATCTCATCCGGGACTCCGAACAACTTTCGGGTTTCCGCATACATATATCTCTACAACCCTAGCGTCACCGGACCTTAAGTGTGTAGACCCTACGGGTTCGGGAGACATGCAGACATGACCGAGACGCCTCTCCGGTCAATAACCAACAGCGGGATCTGGATACCCATGTTGGCTCCCACATGTTCCACGATGATATCATCGGGTGAACCACGGTGTCGAGGATTCAATCAATCCGTATGCAATTCCCTTTGTCAATCGGTATGTTACTTGCCCGAGATTCGATCGTCGGTATCCCAATACCTTGTTCAACCTCGTTACCGGCAAGTCTCTTTACTCGTACCGCAATGCATGATCCCGTGACTAACGCCTTAGTCACATTGAGCTCATTATGATGATGCATTACCGAGTGGGCCCAGAGATACCTCTCCGTTTACACGGAGTGACAAATCCCAGTCTCGATCCGTGCCAACCCAACAGACACTTTCGGAGATACCCGTAATGCACCTTTATAGTCACCCAGTTACGTTGTGACGTTTGGCACACCCAAAGCACTCCTACGGTATCCGGGAGTTGCACGATCTCATGGTCCAAGGAAAAGATACTTGACATTGGAAAAGCTCTAGCAAACGAAACTACACGATCTTTTATGCTATGCTTAGGATTGGGTCTTGTCCATCACATCATTCTCCTAATGATGTGATCCCGTTATCAATGACATCCTATGTCCATAGTCAGGAAACCATGACTATCTGTTGATCAACGAGCTAGTCAACTAGAGGCTTACTAGGGACAGGTTGTGGTCTATGTATTCACACATGTATTACGATTTCCGGACAATACAATTATAGCATGAATAAAAGACTATTATCATGAACACAGAAATATAATAATAACCATTTATTATTGCCTCTAGGGCATATTTCCAACATTTCGGTCCTCCGTGTTCCGAGGCCATGTCTGTACATGCTAGGCTCGTCAAGTCAACCTAAGTGTATTGCGTGTGTTCCGAGGCCATGTCTGTACATGCTAGGCTCGTCAACACCCGTTGTATTCGAACGTTAGAATCTATCACACCCGATCATCACGTGGTGCTTCGAAACAACGAACCTTCGCAACGGTGCACAGTTAGGGTGAACACTTTCTTGAAATTATTATAAGGGATCATCTTACTTACTACCGTCGTTCTAAGCAAATAAGATGCAAAAACATGATAAACATCACATGCAATCAAATAGTGACATGATATGGCCAATATCATCATGCTCCTTTGATCTCCATCTTCGGGGCACCATGATCATCTTCGTCACCGGCATGACACCATGATCTCCATCATCATGATCTCCATCATTGTGTCTTCATGAAGTCGTCACGCCAACGATTACTTCTACTTCTATGGCTAACGCGTTTAGCAACAAAGTGAAGTAAATTACATGGCGTTATTCAATGACACGCAGGTCATACAAAATAATAAAGACAACTCCTATGGCTCCTGCCGGTTGTCATACTCATCGACATGCAAGTCGTGATTCCTATTACAAGAATATGATCAATCTCATACATCACATATATCATTCATCACATCTTCTGGCCATATCACATCACATAGCACTTGCTGCAAAAACAAGTTAGACGTCCTCTAATTGTTGTTGCAAGTTTTTACGTGGTTTGTAGGTTTCTAGCAAGAACGTTTCTTACCTACGTATGACCACAACGTGATTTGCCAATTTCTATTTACCCTTCATAAGGACCCTTTTCATCGAATCCGTTCCGACTAAAGTAGGAGAGACAGACACCCGCTAGCCACCTTATGCAACTTGTGCATGTCAGTCGGTGGAACCTGTCTCACGTAAGTGTACGTGTAAGGTCGGTCCGGGCCGCTTCATCCTACAATGCCGCCGAAACAAGAAAAGACTAGTAGCGGCAAGAAGAATTGGCAAACTCAACGCCCACAACTTCTTTGTGTTCTACTCGTGCATAGTAACTACGCATAGGTCTGGCTCATGATGCCACTGTTGGGAATCGTAGCATAATTTAAAATTTTCCTACGCTCACCAAGATGCATCTATGGAGTCTACTAGCAACGAGGGGAAAGGAGTGCATCTACATACCCTTGTAGATCGCGAGCGGAAGCGTTCCAATGAACGTGGATGACGGAGTCGTACTCGCCGTGATCCAAATCACCGATGACCGAGTGCCGAACGGACGGCACCTCCGCGTTCAACACACGTACGGTGCAGCGACGTCTCCTCCTTCTTGATCCAGCAAGGGGGAAGGAGAGGTTGATGGAGATCCAACAGCACGACGGCGTGGTGGTGGATGTAGCGGGTCTCCGGCAGGGCTTCGCCGAGCTTCTACGAGAGAGAGAGAGGTGTTGCAGGGGAGGAGGGAGGCGCCCAAGGCTTAGATGTTGCTGCCCTCCCTTCCCCCCATTATATATAGGGCCAAGGGAGAGGGGGGGCGCAGCCTTGCCCCTTCCTTCAAGGAAGGGTGCGTCCAGGGGGAGTCCTTCCCCCCCAAGGCACCTCGGAGGTGCCTTCCCCCTTTAGGACTCTCCCTTCTTTCTTATCTCTTGCGCATGGGCCTCTTGGGGCTGGTGCCCTTGGCCCATATAGGCCAAGGCGCACCCCTTACAGCCCATGTGGCCCCCCGGGGCTGGTGGACCCCCTTGGTGGACCCCCGGACCCCTTTCGGCACTCCCAGTACAATACCGATAAAGCGCGAAACTTTTCCGGCGACCAAAATAAGACTTCCCATATATAAATCTTTACCTCCGGACCATTCCGGAACCTCTCGTGACGTCCGGGATCTCATCCGGGACTCCGAACAACTTTCGGGTTTCCGCATACATATATCTCTACAACCCTAGCGTCACCGGACCTTAAGTGTGTAGACCCTACGGGTTCGGGAGACATGCAGACATGACCGAGACGCCTCTCCGGTCAATAACCAATAGCGGGATCTGGATACCCATGTTGGCTCCCACATGTTCCACGATGATATCATCGGGTGAACCACGGTGTCGAGGATTCAATCAATCCGTATGCAATTCCCTTTGTCAATCGGTATGTTACTTGCCCGAGATTCGATCGTCGGTATCCCAATACCTTGTTCAATCTCGTTACCGGCAAGTCTCTTTACTCGTACCGCAATGCATGATCCCGTGACTAATGCCTTAGTCACATTGAGCTCATTATGATGATGCATTACCGAGTGGGCCCAGAGATACCTCTCCGTTTACACGGAGTGACAAATCCCAGTCTCGATCCGTGCCAACCCAACAGACACTTTCGGAGATACCCGTAATGCACCTTTATAGTCACCCAGTTACGTTGTGACGTTTGGCACACCCAAAGCACTCCTACGGTATCCGGGAGTTGCACGATCTCATGGTCTAAGGAAAAGATACTTGACATTGGAAAAGCTCTAGCAAACGAAACTACACGATCTTTTATGCTATGCTTAAGTTGGGTCTTGTCCATCACATCATTCTCCTAATGATGTGATCCCGTTATCAATGACATCCTATGTCCATAGTCAGGAAACCATGACTATCTGTTGATCAACGAGCTAGTCAACTAGAGGCTTACTAGGGACAGGTTGTGGTCTATGTATTCACACATGTATTACGATTTCCAGACAATACAATTATAGCATGAATAAAAGACTATTATCATGAACACAGAAATATAATAATAACCATTTATTATTGCCTCTAGGGCATATTTCCAACAGTCTCCCACTTCCACTAGAGTCAATAATCTAGTTACATTGTGATGAATCGAACACCCATTGCGTCCTGGTGTTGATCATGTTTTGCCCTAGGGAGAGGTTTAGTCAACGGATCTGCTACATTCAGGTCCGTGTGTACTTTACAAATATCTATGTCTCCATTTTGAACACTTTCACGAATGGAGTTGAAGCGACGCTTGATATGCCTGGTCTTCCTGTGAAACCTGGGCTCCTTCGCAAGGGCAATAGCTCCAGTGTTGTCACAGAAGAGAGTCATTGGGCCCGACACATTGGGAATCACCCCTAGGTCGGTAATGAACTCCTTCATCCAGACTGCTTCCTGTGCTGCCTCCGAGGCTGCCATGTATTCCGCTTCACATGTAGATCCCGCCACGACGCTTTGCTTGCAACTGCACCAGCTTACTGCTCCTCTATTCAATATATACACGTATCCGGTCTGTGACTTCGAGTCATCCAGATCTGTGTCGAAGCTAGCGTCGACGTAACCCTTTACGACGAGCTCTTCGTCACCTCCATAAACGAGAAACATATCCTTAGTCCTTTTCAGGTACTTCAGGATATTCTTGACCGCTGTCCAGTGTTCCTTGCCGGGATTACTTTGGTACCTTCCTACCAAACTTACGGCAAGGTTTACAGCAGGTCTGGTATACAGCATGGCATACATAATAGACCCTATGGCCGAGGCATAGGGGATGACACTCATCTCTTCTATATCTTCTGCCGTGGTCGGGCATTGAGCCGTGCTCAATTGCACACCTTGCAATACAGGCAAGAACCCCTTCTTGGACTGATCCATACTGAACTTCTTCAATATCTTGTCAAGGTATGTACTCTGTGAAAGACCAATGAGGCGTCTTGATCTATCTCTATAGATCTTGATGCCTAATATATAAGCAGCTTCTCCAAGGTCCTTCATTGAAAAACATTTATTCAAATAGGCCTTTATACTTTCCAAGAATTCTATATCATTTCCCATCAATAATATGTCATCCACATATAATATGAGAAATGCTACAGAGCTCCCACTCACTTTCTTGTAAACACAGGCTTCTGCATAAGTCTGTGTAAACCCAAACGCTTTGATCATCTCATCAAAGCGAATGTTCCAACTCCGAGATGCTTGCACCAGCCCATAGATTGAGCGCTGGAGCTTGCATACTTTGTTAGCATTCTTAGGATCGACAAAACCTTCCGGCTGCATCATATACAACTCTTCCTTAAGGAAGCCGTTAAGGAATGCCGTTTTGACGTCCATCTGCCATATCTCATAATCATAGTATGCGGCAATTGCTAACATGATTCGGACGGACTTCAGCTTCGCTACGGGTGAGAAAGTCTCATCGTAGTCAACCCCTTGAACTTGCCGATAACCCTTAGCGACAAGTCGAGCTTTGTAGATGGTCACATTACCATCTGCGTCCGTCTTCTTCTTAAAGATCCATTTGTTTTCTATGGCTCGCCGCTCATCGGGCAAGTCAGTCAAAGTCCATACTTTGTTTTCATACATGGATTCTATCTCGGATTTCATGGCTTCTAGCCATTTGTCGGAATCCGGGCCCGCCATCGCTTCTTCATAGTTCGAAGGTTCACCGTTGTCTAACAACATGATTTCCAGGACAGGGTTGCCGTACCACTCTGGTGCGGAACGTGTCCTTGTGGACCTACGAAGTTCAGCAACTTGATCTGAAGCTTCATGATCATCATCATTAACTTCCTCCCCAGTCGGTGTAGGCACCACAGGAACATTTTCCCGCGCTGCGCTATTTTCCGACTCGGAAGGGGTGACTATCACCTCATCAAGTTCCACTTTCCTCCCACTCAATTCTTTCGAGAGAAACTCCTTCTCTAGAAAGGACCCGTTCTTGGCAACGAAGATCTTGCCTTCGGATCTGAGGTAGAAGGTATACCCAATAGTTTCCTTAGGGTATCCTATGAAGACGCATTTTTCCGATTTGGGTTCGAGCTTTTCAGGTTGAAGTTTCTTGACATAAGCATCGCATCCCCAAACTTTTAGAAACGACAGCTTAGGTTTCTTCCCAAACCATAATTCATACGGTGTCGTCTCAACGGATTTAGACGGTGCCCTATTTAAAGTGAACGCGGCAGTCTCTAAAGCATAACCCCAAAATGAGAGCGGTAAATCGGTAAGAGACATCATAGATCGCACCATATCCAATAGAGTGCGATTACGACGTTCGGACACACCATTTCTCTGAGGTGTTCCAGGCGGCGTGAGTTGTGAAACTATTCCACATTTCCTTAAGTGTGTACCAAATTCGTGACTTAAATATTCTCCACCACGATCTGATCGTAAGAATTTTATTTTCCTGTCACGTTGATTCTCGACTTCACTCTGAAATTCCTTGAACTTTTCAAAGGTTTCAGACTTGTGTTTCATTAGGTAGACATACCCATATCTACTTAAATCATCAGTGAGAGTGAGAACATAACGATATCCTCCGCGAGCCTCAACGCTCATTGGACCGCACACATCGGTATGTATGATTTCCAATAAGTTGGTCGCTCGCTCCATTGTTCTGGAGAACGGAGTCTTGGTCATCTTACCCATGAGGCATGGTTCGCACGTGTCAAATGATTCGTAATCAAGAGACTCCAAAAGTCCATCTGCATGGAGCTTCTTCATGCGCTTGACACCAATGTGACCAAGGCGGCAGTGCCACAAGTATGTGGGACTATCGTTATCAACTTTACATCTTTTGGTATTCACACTATGAACATGTGTAGCATCACGTTCGAGATTCATCAAGAATAAACCATTGACCAGCGGGGCATGACCATAAAACATATCTCTCAAATAAATAGAACAACCATTATTCTCAGATTTAAATGAGTAGCCATCTCGAATTAAACGAGATCCAGATACAATGTTCATGCTCAAAGCTGGCACTAAATAACAATTATTGAGGTTTATAACTAATCCCGTGGGTAGATGCAGAGGTAGCGTGCCGACGGCGATCACATCGACCTTGGAACCATTCCCGACGCGCATCGTCATCTCGTCTTTTGCCAGTCTCCGTTTATTCCGTAGTTCCTGATTTGAGTTACAAATATGAGCAACCGCACCGGTATCAAATACCCAGGAGCTACTACGAGTACTGGTAAGGTACACATCAATTACTTGTATATCACATATACCTTGGGTGTTGCCGGCCTTCTTCTTGTCCGCTAAATATTTGGGGCAGTTCCGCTTCCAGTGACCACTTCCCTTGCAATAAAAGCACTCAGTCTCGGGCTTGGGTCCATTCTTTGACTTCTTCCCGGTAACTGGCTTACCGGGCGCGGCAACTCCCTTGCCGTCCTTCTTGAAGTTCTTCTTACCCTTGCCCTTCTTGAACTTAGTGGTTTTATTCACCATCAACACTTGATGTTCCTTTTTGATCTCCCCTTCCGCTGATTTTAGCATTGAATATACCTCGGGAATGGTCTTTTCCATCCCCTGCATATTGTAGTTCATCACAAAGCTCTTGTAGCTTGGTGGAAGCGACTGGAGGATTCTGTCAATGACCGCGTCATGCGGGAGATTAACTCCCAGCTGAGACAAGCGGTTGTGCAACCCAGACATTCTGAGTATGTGCTCACTAACAGAACTGTTCTCCTCCATTTTACAGCTGAAGAACTTGTCGGAGACATCATATCTCTCGACTCGGGCATGAGCTTGAAAAACCAGTTTCAGCTCCTCGAACATCTCGTATGCTCCATGTTTCTCAAAACGCTTTTGGAGACCCGGTTCTAAGCTGTAAAGCATGCCGCACTGAACGAGGGAGTAATCATCAGCACGCTGCTGCCAAGCGTTCATAACGTCTTGGTTCTCAGGGATTGGTGCTTCACCCAGCGGTGCTTCTAAGACATAATCTTTCTTGGCAACTATGAGGATGAGCCTCAGGTTCCGGACCCAGTCCGTATAGTTGCTGCCATCATCTTTCAGCTTGGTTTTCTCTAGGAACGCGTTGAAATTGAGGACAACGTGGGCCATTTGATCTACAATACATAGTGTAAAGATTTTTAGACTAAGTTCATGATAATTAAGTTCACATAATCAAATTATTTAATGAACTCCCACTCAGATAGACATCCCTCTAGTTATCTAAGTGAAACATGATCCGAACTCAACTAGGCCGTGTCCGATCATCACGTGAGACGGACTAGTCAAGATCGGTGAACATCTCCATGTTGATCGCATCTTCTATACGACTCATGCTCGACCTTTCGGTCCTCCGTGTTCCGAGGCCATGTCTGTACATGCTAGGCTCGTCAAGTCAACCTAAGTGTATTGCGTGTGTTCCGAGGCCATGTCTGTACATGCTAGGCTCGTCAACACCCGTTGTATGCGAATGTAAGAATCTATCACACCCGATCATCACGTGGTGCTTCGAAACGACGAACCTTCGCAACGGTGCACAGTTAGGGTGAACACTTTCTTGAAATTATTATAAGGGATCATCCTACTTGCTACCGTCGTACTAAGCAAATAAGATGCAAAAACATGATAAACATCACATGCAATCAAACAGTGACATGATATGGCCAATATCATCATGCTCCTTTGATCTCCATCTTAGGGGCACCATGATCATCTTCGTCACCGGCGTGACACCATGATCTCCATCATCATGATCTCCATCATTGTGTCTTCATGAAGTTGTCACGCCAACGATTACTTCTACTTCTATGGCTAACCGTTTAGCAACAAAGTAAAGTAAATTACATGGCGTTTATTCAAATGACACGCAGGTCATGCAAAATAATAAAGACAACTCCTATGGCTCCTGCCGGTTGTCATACTCATCGACATGCAAGTCGTGATTCCTATTACAAGAATATGATCAATCTCATACATCACATATATCATTCATCACATCTTCTGGCCATATCATATCACATATATCACTTGCTGCAAAAACAAGTTAGACGTCCTCTAATTGTTGTTGCAAGTTTTTACGTGGTTTGTAGGTTTCTAGCAAGAACGATTTCTTACCTACGTATGACCACAACGTGATTTGCAAATTTCTGTTTACCCTTCATAAGGACCCTTTTCATCGAATCCGTTCCGACTAAAGTAGGAGAGACAGACACCCGCTAGCCACCTTATGCAACTAGTGCATGTCAGTCGGTGGAACCTGTCTCACGTAAGCGTACGTGTAAGGTCGGTCCGGGCCGCTTCATCCTACAATGCCGCCGAAACAAGAAACGACTAGTAGCGGCAAGAAGAATTGGCAACATCAACGCCCACAACTTCTTTGTGTTCTACTCGTGCATAGTAACTACGCATAGGCCTGGCTCATGATGCCACTGTTGGGAATCGTAGCATAATTTAAAATTTTCCTACGCTCACCAAGATGCATCTATGGAGTCTACTAGCAACGAGGGGAAAGGAGTGGATCTACATACCCTTGTAGATCGCGAGCGGAAGCGTTCCAATGAACGTGGATGACGGAGTCGTACTCGCCGTGATCCAAATCACCGATGACCGAGTGCCGAACGGACGGCACCTCCGCGTTCAACACACGTACGGTGCAGCGACGTCTCCTCCTTTCTTGATCCAGCAAAGGGGGAGGAGAGGTTGATGGAGATCCAACAGCACGACGGTGTGGTGGTGGATGTAGCGGCTCTCCGGCAGGGCTTCACCGAGCTTCTGCGCGAGAGAGAGAGGTGTTGCAGGGGAGGAGGGAGGCGCCAAAGGCTGTAGTGTGCTGCCCTCCCTCCCCCCCCCTTTATATAGGCCCCCAAGGGGGGTGCGCAGCCCTTGGAGATGGGATCTCCAAGGGGGGGGCGGCGGCCAAGGGGAAAAGGGGTTGCCTTGCCCCCCAAGGCAAGGGGAAACTCCCCC